>NW_005871071.1:8648467-8651897 GCF_000147115.1 Myotis lucifugus
TATTTGGTGGCTTAGAACAGAAATGTATTCTCTCACAGTTCTGGAAGCTAGAAGTTGAAATGAGTGCTGAAGGACCTAGGAAGAAGGTTCTAGGAACCTAAGGAAGAATCCTTCCTCATTTCTAGCTTCTGGTGTCTGCTTTCCTTGGCTTGTAGGAGCATCATTCCAATCTTAGTCTCAGTCTCGGTCTCAGTCTTCTGTGTGTGTGTGTATCTGTGTCCAAATTTCTCTCTTCTCATAAGGACATCAGTCATATTGGGTTTGGGCCCACTCTAATTGAGAATGATCTCATTTTCACTTGAATACACCTGCAAAAATATCTGTTTCCATTTTAGGTCACATTCACAGGTTCTGGTGTTAGGACTTGAACATATCTTGGGGGACATAAGTCAACCCACAGCATGCAGAAAAGGGGAGTGACTGCTGATGGGTATAGCATGTCTTTTGGGGATGATGGGATGCTAAAATTGATTGTGATGGTGGTTGTTCAACTACAGATATACAAAAACTAACAAATTGTACACTTTAAATAGGTGAATTGTATGGTATGTGAATTATATCTCAATACATCTGTTATTAAAAAAACAGAACTATAAAAAAGGTCCCTGCCCTACTGTAGTTTATGGTCTAGTGAAGGAAACCAGTTTGGCCATGTGAAACAAATGAACAACAGAAGTCACATAGAATGACATGTCAAGTCATGCAATATGATGACAGATACTAGATGCTTAGAAAAGAGGGAGATGAATGAGAGCAGCATAATCCCAAAACATCATAGATAAGTTGTGATTGAAATGGAACCTTGAAATATGAGTAGGATTTAAAATTACTTCTCCAGGGATTTAGAGTGGCTTGAAGTTCCCTCACTACTCAGTGCTCTTTTGTCTTCAGGTATTTGCATGTGTGGTCCCCTCCACGCTGAACACTCCTTCCTCCTGCCCCCTCTAGCCCCCTGGGCTGCTGGCTGCAGAAGCCAGATCCCTGGCTTGCGGTACTGATGTTGCCTGGATGGCAGGGTGGGGTGCACTTTCCTGGCTCTCCCCTCAGTCCGCATCATCCCAGGGCAGGGTGCAGAGGGGGGACTTAGCTAAAGCAGAGACTTCGTGTGAGTCATCTGATCCTGGGAGGGCAGTTTGCTGGTCTTTCAGATGCTCTGCTGGGAAAGAAATCCAATCTCTGCAAAAGGCAGGAAGGAGCAGGCAGGCCCCTTCTCTTGCAAGGAGCCAGGACTCTGGGAGGGCTGCGGGGAGGAAAGTATGTTGAAGTGCGGAGAAGAGAGGACACAGAAGCCCAGAGACTCATGGGGTTCTTTGAGAGCCCTCCTGTGTGGACTGAAAGGGACCCATTTCCCTGGGAAGAGTCCAGATTTGCTTTTGTGTGATTTTCTGGGCTCTATGTGGCTGAGAGCTAGAACTGAGTCTTCTTCATTAGAGTGTCTCCCAGACAAAGCACACTTCCTGGAGCCCTCAGTAAATATTTAGTTGAATGAATATATTATTCAGTTTATTTCCAGCTCTTAGGCACTGCTTAACATGCCACTTAATACTATCTTAATTTCTAAAGAGAAAGTAATAGGTATTTATTGTAGAACATTATGAACATAAATATTGATAGAGAATGATTTTCATACATTGTACAAAGGTCAAGTAATAATGATTATACATTAATTATTTTTAAGTAATGCTGTTAGCATTACCTAAGGCTATTATCATCATATTATGTAGGATATATTATATTGTATTGTATTATACTAGAGGCCCGGTGCATGAAATTCATGCACTTGGGGGAGGGGGGAAATCCCTCAGCCCAGCCCGCCCCCTCTCACAGTCTGGGAGCCCTCAGGGAATGTCCTACTGATGGCTTAGGCCTGTTCCCCAAGAGAAGCGGGCCTAAGCCACAGTCTGGCCTCCCTCTGCAGGAGGTGACCAGGCTGATCAGGGGAAGGCGCCACCCCCATCACCCCTCAGCTGCTGCCACTGCCAGCCGCCAAGGTGTTTTCATCAACATGAACTCCAGTCCCTTCACCATGAAAAAATGACAACTTTCTTTAGGCATTTTCAAGATGTCTCTTTCATAGGATATGACATTTCTTTCTTTTTTTTTTTTTTATCCTCACCTGAGGATATTTTTCCATTGATTTTTAGAGACCATGGAAGAGAGAGGGAAAGACAGAGAGAAACGTCACTGTGAGAGGGACACTTCAATTGGTTGCCTCCTGCATGAGCCCTCATCTGAGCCCCGGCCAGGGAGGAGCCTACAACCCAGGTACATGCCTTTGATCAGAATCAAACCCGAACCCTGCGATCCACAGGCTAAGGCTCTATCCACTGAGCCAAACTGGCTAGGGCAGGATATGACATTTCTTAGCCCCTTCAGCAGCGGGCCTTTGTTTTTTCCTCCAGGAGTGAGGTGGAAAAACCCTAGATCACCTTCTTGGATTCTTATTACCCAAGTTATCAAGAACACTTCGAGTGGCATACCACAAGCTTAGTCAATGAGCGGTCAGAAAAGGTGTTTCCTCTGCAGCTCAGGTGCAGAGGCGGTTTGCTGGGGCCGGGTGGTGGCAGCTTGGGCACGCCCCCCTGCCTCCGCTCAGGGGCTGCGCAATCTGTGGCTTGCCTCACAGTGCAACCAGTCCCCTCCCGCCCATCTGCTTGTGCAACCTCCTCTTGAGCCGGTCGTGACTGTTATGGCATCCTGGCTAATTTGCATATTACCTCTTTATATATAGATAGATTATAAATTCCCTTTTTTCAAGAAGCATATGGGGTATCTACACTAATAAAAGAGAAACATGGTAATTAGCGTATGACCGCTACCCTTCCCATTGGCTAATCAGCATATCCTTATGCAAATTAACTGTCAGCCAAGATGGCGGCCAGCAGCCATGCACTGAAGCGAGCAGGGAGGCTTGCTTGCTCCAGTGACTGCACACTCCAACATTCCCTGGCTCAATTGCCGGCCTCTCAGCTGCAACTCTAAGCAACTATGTACTATGTTGGAAATAAGAAGCTAAACAAAACCCCAGAAACCGGCTTTCAGTCAGCCAGCCGGACCGCAACATTGTATCAATGTTTTCAGCAGCGAGGCCTCAGAGCTAAAGCTGGCCCAGAATAAAAAAAGAAAAAGAAAAAAAGGAGCGGTTGGGAGCTTCAGTCACCCGCTTCCGGAAAACAGCCCTCAGCCCCTCACCCAGACTGGCCAGGCACCCCAGTGGGGACCCCCACCCTGATCCAGGACACCCTTCAGGGCAAACCAGCCGGCCCCTACCCATGCACCAGGCCTCTATTTTATATAGTAAAAGGGTAATATGCCTCCTGGCACCGGGATCAGCGGAGCAGCGAGGCTTCCAGCACCGGGATCAGCGTGACAGGATGCAGCGCCCAAACCCCCTGATCAGCCCTGCTCTGTGCCTGATAGGGGGAGCTCC
>NW_005871071.1:8652585-8655502 GCF_000147115.1 Myotis lucifugus
GGTGCCCCCACCCCCCCAATCCAACCCTTACCCTGAGCGGGACCGAGGGGTGGGCATCGCCAACCTCCCGATCCGCCCTGCCTTGTGAAGGACGGGGCGGGCCCCCAAACTCCCCAATCGGCCCTGCTCTGAAGCCGACCAGGGGCTGCACCTAGGAATTGGGCGTGCCCTCTGCCACTCTGGAGCAGCCCTAAGCCAGCAGGTCGTTATCTCCCGTGGGGTCCCAGACTGTGAGAGGGCACAGGCCGGGCTGGGGCCCCCCCCCCCCGAGTGCACAAATTTTTGTGCACCTGGCCTCTAGTTTTATAATAAGTAACATGTAAAAATGGACAAGGAATTCTCAAACTTAATTGAGCATTAGAATACCTACGGTGTTTGGTATAATGCAAATTCTTGAGTCTCACTTCTACAGATTCTGATTAACAGGTCTGCAGAGGTGTCCAGGAATCAGCATTTAAAAAAATATCTTTATTGATTTCAGAGAGGAAAGGAAGGAGAGAGATAGAAACATCAATGATGAGAGAGAATCATTGATTGGCTGCCTCCTGCAAGCCCCCTATTGGAGATTGAGCCTGAAACCCAGACATCTGCCCTGACTGGGAATCAAACCATGACCTCCTGTTATAGGTTGATGCTCAACTACTGAGCCACACCAGCCAGGCATCAGCATTTTTAATAGACACCTCCAGTGATTCTGATGCAGGTGGTTCCCAGATCACACTTTGAGAAAATTTTCAGTAGAATCCCAAAACTGAAAATCAGGATCAAAGAGAAGAAAACCTATAAAAATGGTTCCTGAAAGGGTCAATGCAATGTCTCTAACATTGCCTAAATTTATTTTGAGGTTTTGAGCAATTCTTGCAGAGATGGGGGGGGGGGATCATTTATATGGCTGCTATTAGAAGAGTGAACGTGTACTATTCCTTAGGAGAAATAGTTTTCTATCACTAGACACTACAGATTGTTTTTCATAAGTGGTCTGCCCAGGCTTCCTCCTCAGGTGCTAGCAGGGCTGGGCACAGACTGAGATGTTTGCTGAGCGGGAGGTTGTCATCAGGGGCTCTGCTCTCAGAAATGCAGTAACAGGAGTGATGATAAACACACAGAGGTAAGTTCTGTACAACAAATATGTATTTGCCATTTGCCAAGTGCCAGAAACTCTGCAAAGTGCTGGTGGGAGAGAGAGAAAGAGAGAGCCCACTCCTGAGAGGCTGGCTCTCTGACAGGTGGGCAGAGTCAAGGGCTGTAGATGTGAGCATTGTCTGACCGTTGAGTGGGAAATGCCGAGCTGGTTGGATGGGGGCAGGAAAATGTACCTTTCAGTAAGGTGAGTTTTTCAGCTCACAGAATCCAGGGTCTGGCCTGACAGAAGCTCCCCCATGTCAGAGAGGGCACCCTAAGTGATGGTGTCCACTGTGACCTGTCTTCCTCCGTCACTGGAGCAAGCAAGCCTCCCTGTTCGCGTCAGCTGCCTGGCTGCTGGCCGCCATCTTGGTTGGCAGTTAATTTGCATATCTCAGTGATTAGCCAATGGGAAGGGTAGAGGCCATATAGCTAATTACCATGTTTCTCTTTTATTAGATAGGATGGGGATATAGTCTGTATTACATATTTATGTATGTGTTTATTATACACACACACACACACACATTCACTCACTAGTCAAAAGTGTGTGTGTGTATAATAAATACATATGTAAATATGTATTTCCTATATGCTCCCTGGCTCTCACACATACATAAACTCCCCCATTATTAACATTCCTCACCACAGTGCTGTTACATTTGCTACAATTGATGAACCTACACTAAAAACACATCACCCAGAGGTCAGAGTTTACATTAGGGTTCACTCTTGGTGCTGTAATTTCTAGGAGTCTGGACACATTTATACTAAAATGAACCAACCATTATAACATCAGATAGTAGTTTCACTGCCCTAAAAATCCTCTTTGCTCTGCCTACTCATCTCTCTTCCCCCAATCCCTGGCAACCTTTGGTCTTTTTACTGTCTCCATACTTTTACCTTTTCCAGGTCATATAGTTGCAATCATGCAATAGGTAGACTCTTGAGAACAACTTCTTTTACTTACTCACATGCACTGAAGATTTCTCCATGTCTTTTTATGGCTCGATAGCTCACTTCTTTTTTTAGCATTGAGTTATTCCATTGCCTAGATGTACCACAGTTTGTCCATTCACCCACTGAAGGACATTTTGGTTGCTTCCAAATTTTGGCAATTGTGACTAAAGCTGCTACAAACATCCTTGTGCAGGCTTTGGTGTGGACATAATTTTCAACACCTTTGGGTAAATACCAAGGAACATGATTGCTAGATCATTTGTTAAGAGCATGTCTAGTTTTGTAAGAAACCACCAAACTGTGTTCCAGAGTGGCTGTACCATTTTGCATCCCCACCAGCAATGAGCAAGCGATCCTGTTCCTCCACAGCCTCGATAGCACTTGGTGTCAGTGTTCAGGTTTATGGCCATTCTATCAGGTGCGTGGCGGTAATTATTTGTTGTTTAAATTTGCAGTTCTCTGATGACACATGATGTGGAGCATCTTTCCATGTGTTATTTGCCAAGTGTATATTTACTTTGGTTAGGTCTATGCTAAGGTGTTTGAAATATTTTTAAATTGGCTTTCTCTTTTCTTCTTCTTCTCTTCCTTCTCCTCCTTCTCCTCCTCCTCCTCCTCCTCCTCCTTCTTCTCTTCCTCCTCCTCCTCCCCCTCCTCCTCCTCCTCCTCCTGGGAGGTGGGGGGAGGGGGCGGGTGTGTGAGTATTTAAATAAACTGATTAAGCTGCAGCAGCTGCTACGTCGTCGTCAATTGCCGTGTTTGCAGAACTAGCTGTAACAGATGCTGCAGACATGCTCAGGCATGAAGATGGAGACGCGGGAGCAAGTAGTCCACC
>NW_005871071.1:8655602-8728857 GCF_000147115.1 Myotis lucifugus
CTCTCTCTCTCTCTCTCTCTCTCTCCTCTCTCTCTCTCTCCTCCTCTCCTCCTCTCCACTCCTCCTCCTCTTCTTTTTTCTCTCTCCCTCTCTGCCGCCCCCCAGCCTCCCCACGCCTCCCCCCAGCCTCCCCGGGTCGCCCAGCTCCCCTGGGTTATTGCATAGATTGAGTACTCGCGGTGTGTGATTAAGTAAGTAAGCTGAGGAGGCTGTGGGAGCCGCTAGGTGCCCACCCTTGGGGTGTTTGCAGAACCAGCTGGGCCAGAGCCTGTGCTCCTGCCCAGGGATGAAGCTGGCAGCCTGGGCTCCTCCCAGGCCCCCCATGGCCAGGCCTTCCCCTGCCTCCAGGCTGCTGTGGCTTCCATGACATGGGCACAGCGCCCACCCTGCCTTACCTGAGCTCAATCCCGGATGGCCGTGATGCCCTTTCCCCCATTTTGCTTCCATTAAAAATGTCTGTGTATTTCCAACCCTCAGCAACCGGCTTCAGCCAATGGAGGCATCCTGCGCCCTGGGCGAGGTCACCTGTGAGGAGACCAAGGGCCTGTGGATGCGTTGTTATGAGCACAGGGGCGGAGGTTGGGGCCCCACGAAGGCTCCAGCGTCTTCAAGGCCTGGCAGGCCGCCCAGAGGACCCTGCTCAGAGGAGAGGGACACCGGCCTGGGCGGGGAGGGGCCCGGGTGCTGAGATGGCGGCCCTAGGATCGCCCTGGCTCAGCCTGACTAGCTCAGGCTGGCATCGGCCAAGCCCCCTGGGCCACCGCATCAGCCACCAAACAGGAGCAGATAAGCCGGCCCTCAGTGGTCTCCCTGTGCTGTGCGCTCCCTCCTCATCCAGAGGGAGCCACCGAGGCGGAGGAGAGGGGAGGGCGGTGCGAGATGCGGTCTCAATAGGCGCCTCCCAAAGCAGGTGCTGGGTATTCGGGTGGATGTTGTAGTTGAGGTCCGGCTCATTCTTCCAAGAACACACAGTCCAGTGGCTCTTCGTTGTTCCCAACAACAGGAATGCAACTGAGACTAATACTCCATTTCTCACCCCACAGATGAGCGCTCCGTCCGCAGGCCAGAGGCACTGGGCTGGGCCTGGGAGCAGGTGCTGCACCCCGAGGTGGGTGTGGAAGCGGCAGCATCGGGGTGGGATATGTCTTATCCCCACAGGTAGGGAGACACAGGGACCTGGCCCGCAGCCCCAGCTTGGTAACTAGGTCACACTGGCCACCTGCACAGCGACCTACATATACCATGGCTCCCGGGGCAGAGCCCGCAGGGCAGAGGGTGGGAGGGCCTGGGTTATTGCGCCTGGGCTGCTGGGACACCAGGCAGCTCTGAGTGAAAGCGAGAGCAAGAGCGAGAGCGAGCTGCGTGCTGCTGTGAAGGTCTTCAGAGCATGAGGCCAAGTGGTTGTTTGCTTTCTTATTGTTGAGTTGTAACAGTTCATTGTATATTTTGCATGACAGTCCTTTATCAGATATATCTTTTGTAAATATTTTCTCCCAGTCGATAGCTTGTCTGTCATTCTCTTGACAATGACTTTTGCAAACAGAAATCATTATTTTAATGAAATCCAATTTATCATGCGCCTTTGGTGTTGTATCTAACAAATCATCATCAAACCCAAGGTCATCTGAATTTTCTCCTATGTTATCCTCTAGGGAGTTTCATAGTTTTGTGTGACACATTTAGGTCCGTGGTCCATTTCAGTTTATTTTTGTGAAGAATGCATAGTGTGTATCTAGATAACTTTTTTTTTGCCTGCAGATTTGTAGTTCTTTCAGCACCCCATTTGTTGAAAAGACTACCTCTGCTACATGATTGCCTCTGCTCCTTTGACAAAGATCAGTTGCCTATATTTATGGAGGTCTATTTCTGGGATCTCTATTCTGTTCCATTGATCTATTTGTCTATTCTTCCACCAATGGTTTACTGTCTTAATTATTATAGCTTTATAGTAAGTCTTGAAATTTCATAGTGTCAGTCCTCTGACTGTGTTATTTTCATTTATTTTGTATTGGCTATTATGGGTCTTTTGCCTCTCCATATAAACTTTAGAATCCGTTTTCTTTATATCCAGAAAACAATTTGTTGAGGTTTTGATTGGGATTGGATTGAATCTATACATCAAGTTGGGAAAAATTCACATCTGGACAATATTGAATCTTCCTATGCATTAACATGGAATATTTTTTTCATTTTTTAGTTCTTTGATTTCTTTTACCAGAATTTTGAAGTTTTCCTCCTATAAATATTGAACATATTTTGTTAGATATATAACTATGTATTTCATTTTGGAGGATGCTGATGTAAATGGTATTGTGTTTTTTATTTCAAATTCCACTTGCTCATTGCTGGTGTATAGGAAAGCAATTGATGTTTGTATATGAGCCTTGTATCCTGCAACCTTGCTAAAATCACAGATTAGTTCAGGAATTTTTTTTGGTCAGTTCTTTTATTTTTTCCCATATAGATAATCATGTTATCTATGAACAAAAACAGTTTTTATTTCATCCTTCTTAGTCTGTATACCTTTATTTCCTTTCCTGTCTTACTGTATTTTTAGAACTTCCTGTAGAATGTTGAAAAGGAATGATGAGAGGGGACATCCTTGCCTTGCACCTGATCTTTTTGGAGTTTCTCACCATGAAGTATGTTTGCTGAAGGGTATTTGTAGATGTTATTTATGAAGATGGAGTTGCACTCTATTTGTAGTTTTCTAAGAGCTCTTATCATGAATGGGTATTGGGTTTTGTCAAATGCTTTTCATGTATCTGCCGATATAATCTTGTGGGGTTTTTTTTGTTTAGTTTGTTGATGTGATGGATGACATTAACTGATTTTCAAATGTTGACCTACTCTCACGAACTTGAGATAAATCTCACTTAGTCATGGTATGTAATGCTTTTTATACATTATTGGATTCAATTTGCTGTTTTGTTGAGAGACTTTTTGCATGTATGTTCATAAGAAATATTGGTGTGTCGTTTTTAAAAAATGTCTTTGTATGATTTGAGTATTAGGGTAATGCTGGTCTCATAGAATGAGTTAGAAAGTATTTGCTCTGTTTCTGTCTGCTTAAGGAGATTGTGGAGTGATGATATATTTTCTTCCTTTAAATGTTTGGTAGAATTCACCAGTGAACCCACCATGGCTGGGTGCTTCCTGTTTTGTAAGATTATTAATTATTAATTCAATTAATTAATAGGGTTATATTGATAGCCCTATTCAGGTTGCCTATTCATTTGCATTATTTTTGTTTATTATGGAAGTGAATTTTATTTCTCTAAAAAACACCAGTTCATAGATTTATTATCTATGAATTGAAGCAATCAAGGGGCTCTAATTAGAGCATTAAACTATTGGTAGAACTGAAGAACATGATTTTTAAGTTTAATAATAGAACAGATGTACTCAGTTGGTTGGAGTGTCATCCCATACACCAAAAGATTACAGGTTCGATTCCCAGTCAGGGCACATACCTAGATTGAGGGTTTGATCTCTGGTTGGGGCACATATGGAGGCAACTGATCAATGTTACTCTCTCTATTTCTCTCTCTCTCTCTCTCTCTCTCTCTCTCTCTCTCTCTCTCTCCTCCCTCTCTCTAAAAAAAATCAATAAACACTTGCTTTGCGGAAGATTTTTTTAAAAAGGAAAAGAAAAATAGTATGCAACTGTTGAGAAGTGAACAGAGGCCTGGAAAAACAAGCAGAAAAGAAATCTCTCAAAACAGCAAAAACTTAAAGACAGATATCATAAAAGCAAATATAAGAGAACTAGAAGTTGTAGTGTAGAAATAAATAGAAATTTCAGAAGGAGAAAAAGCAATAGAGGGAAGAGAGGCAATGGTTAAACAAATAGGTAAAGAAAATATTACAGAGCTAAAGAAACACTGAATCTTTAGATAGAAAGCATTCTTTGAGTTCCAAGGAAGGATTCACTAAAAGGTGAACACCAGACAGAGTCCAGTAAAGTGACCTAATTCTAAGGATATGACAAAGTTCTAAAATCTGGTAGGCAGTAAAAACAAGTTATTGAAACAGAAAAAGAATCAGACTGGCTTTAGATTTCTATATGCAACTCTGAAATCAGAAGATAGTAGGATAATATTCTCTGACAACTATCAGTGTGGGTTAAAAAGCAAAAACCAACCTCATATTATTTAAAAACCCCACTTTAAACAATGCCATAGAAGTTGAAATTCAGAGGCTATTAAAAGGTACCATCAGCCCTGGCCGGGTGGCTCAGTTGGTTAGAGCATCGTCCAGATGAGCCAAGGTTGCAGGTCTGATCCCCAGTTAGGACACATACAAGAATCAACTAATGAACTAATGAATGCATAAATAAGTGGAACAACAAATCAATGTCTCTCTCTCTCTCTCTCTCTCTCTCTCTCTTTCTCTTTCTCTTCCCCCTTCCTCTCTCTCACTAAAACTAAAATAAATTTTTAAAAAGACACCATTACATAAATATAAACAAAAGAAGTCATGTCTGACAATATTAATATTGGACCAAATAGGACAAATAATTGAAATAAATAAATATTGATATGTCATAATAAAAGGCAAATTTTTAAAATAGGTATAACAACTTTAAACCATGTTCACTAATCAATATAGTAACTATATATATAAAGCAAAACTCTTAAAACAATCTAATAAAAGTATAATTAAATAGGGGATCTTAATGTACCTTTTTCAGAATCAGACAAGTCTAGCAGACAAAATAACTAAATAAATAAATAGGAACAGAGGAATAGAATAGAAAACAAGCAAAAAGCTTGACCTAAGAGATGTATGGACTAGTATATCTCATAATTACATTGTATTTTAGTGGAACATTTACAGAGGTTAATCTTGTCTTTGGTCCCAGAGAATATCTAGGATCTCTAAACCAACACAAAAATTGAGATTTTTATAGGCTACATTCCCTAATCCTAATAATTTTTTAAAAAGAATACATAATAGAAAGGTGATACCCCCCCCCCCAATCTTCTCTAATTACTGGAAAATTAAGAAACAACATTCTAGCTCTGGCCAGTTATCTCAGTGGTTAGAGTATCAGCCTGTACACCAAAGTGTCACCAGTTTGATTCCTGGTCAAGGGCACGTACACAGTTGGGGTGAGTGTGGGAGGTTACCAATCAATGTGTCTCTCTAATGTTGATGTTTCTCTCTCTCTTTTTCCCCATCTCCTCCCTCCCTTGCACTCTGTCTGAAAATCAATGGAAAATATATCCTCAGGTACGGATTAGAACAAAAAAAAGAGAATGACATTCTAAATAACCCTTCATCAGAATGTAAAAAGAACTGTAATTACAAAACCCTACAAAGCAATACTGCAGAAAACTTCATACCAAAACATATATAATACAGATCAGATGATTCCAGTTGATAATTTATAGTCTTAAATGCTTTATTATTGTGAACATCCAGATCTGTAAAAATTTTTATTTGAGCCAAACTGATGACAATTGCCAGGAAGCAAAATCTCAATGCCCCTGAGATAGTTAAGAAGCCTCGTTGCTTCCACATCATTCTGGAGCTGGGAGCTATACCAAGGACATAGCTACTATTAGTGCAAATGTTGGTTATTTGATTGTTGGCCAATTGACAAGCCCAAGTTACCATGGAAGTTATGTCCAGCTCCGTAACTTCCCTGTTCATCTTTCAAAGATCCATCTATAAACCAAATTTAGTCAGCATTATCAATAAAAGTTTCCTGTAAACCATTCTTGGAACAAGAAGGTGGTCAGTAAACAAAATACACTCATGGATGTCTTCATCCTGCAAAAAAGGTAGCAAACTTGCTGGGTTAAGACTGTTACATTGAGTTAAAGTAATATTAGGTGCATCAGGAAATCTAGATGCTAGAAATTGTCCTTTCTTCGAATAGTTTATATAGGGCAGGGGTGGGCAACCTTTTTGTGAGTGCGTGCCAAACCAGCAAAATCTCTGACTCGAAATTCTTCTGCGTGCCAACACTAAGTTTTTGAGAACATGTTATACCTACTTGATATCTCTTAAGGTGTACGTATGTGAAGAACCTTGAAGAAATAATAAAATTCATTCGAGTGACAAAAACTCAGTGTATGATGATAAAAAATACATTTATTTTTTAATGTATACATGTACACTGATAGTCCGACAGAAAACTTTATGACTCCATTTGATATTATCAGTGGGACTTTTGCTGCTGCATCACTGATGACAGAGATTTTACATCAGGTTTATATTTCGTGACTTTCAGAGATATGCACGAGCTGCTACTTTCATCCATCAGGCTACTCCTGTTATGAGACTTAACAAAATTCATCACTGAGAACAAAGATTCACAAGGGTATGTGGATGAAACCAAAACACTGGTCGGATCTAGGAAGGCAGGGAGAGTTAAGGCAGAGGCATAGAAATTGCTCTTCCCCTCTCTCGTCAATCCATGTCTATGGTCTTTAAGATAACTTGTTATGTAAAATTATTTATTTATTTAAGATGCACCTACACTGAATTTATCTGAAAAATAAAAAAGTCGATATTAAGAAAAAAATCGTAAATGGAAGATTATAAGAGAGGGTTTCACGTGCCAGCAAAAGTTACTGGCGTGCCATGTTTGGCACGCGTGCCATGGGTTGCCCACCCCTGATATAGGGCCACCTATCTATAATAATAAAAACATGATATGCTAATTAGACCAGACATCCTTCTGTACATCCTTACAGGACGAAGCCAGGGCTGCAGCTGCCAAGCTGCAAGGGAGGGATCTAGGCAGCCACCTGTGGCTGCGAGGGAGGGATCCAGGCAGTCGTGGCTGTGAAGGCCTACTCTTGAATGAATTTCGTGCATCGGGCCTCTAGTAACACCATAATTCTTACTATAAATGGTCACTTTTCTGTTTTCCTTTTTTACTCTGAGGAATTGCATTCAATTTTCCGCACTGTGTAACTGCTAGTTCTGTAAGATTTTTCCTCTTAACATTGTTAATCTTCTTAAAATATCTTATTTTCTTGTATCCTCTTTTTTTGAGTTGTCTCTTATTTACAATTATTGTAAAATAAATGGAAGTAAATATTGCTTGTCTAAGTAATGTCAAAGTTTTAATCAATGCACATTTAAGTTTGAAATACTCATAATCACTGATTTAAGTGCCAATTCTTTTTAAAAGAGATTGCTTTATTATGATGTCATTTTATTATGACTGTTCATCTGAATATTCTATCTAGGCAAAAATGCAGTATGGCAAAAGATGAGTTACATTTAAGGCTCTTCCATTTTACCAGGAAATCAGTAGACTTCTTATGTTTTATTTTCTAGGACTATGTCACTAGGAATTTTTCAAAATTGGGAGTTTTGTGGTTGGGCAGATTACATTATTTTATGCTGAGAAATAAAAAAATAACAGGCAACTGGGAGAACATGCTACATGCACACGCACACACACACACACACATACATAGCAGTAAGTTGTTAAAAAGCAATTGTGGAATAATTTTCTGAGTAAATAAGTAAGAGGAGTTAGGGTTCATATTAAAGTGAATGAATATGCATACTTGATCTGTGGTCTCAAATTGGTCATCTCTATACCATGCACAAATAAAAGAATGTGTTGATGTCTTTGAAATAAAGTCTCGAATTCATTCATTGCTGGTAATTGCTACTGTTTCATCTGATCCCTCCTCAAGGATGGCAGGCAGTAACACTAATGTGAATGCTTACAAACAAACATCGTATTGATCAGAGAGCCAAGTACTCAAATATTATCTGTGATATTTTCATGTTAAGCAAATACTCTCTTTGGCAATTACAGCCATGGGAGCATAAACAGACAGGAGGAGTGGGCCAGAGAGTTAATTTATTGAGATTCATGAAACTAACATTCTGAGAGTTTCACTATACTGTATCTTTTTAAGAATGATAACATTGCCGAAACCGGTTTGGCTCAGTGAATAGAGCGTCAGCCTGCGGACTGAGGGGTCCCAGGTTCGATTCCAGTCAGGGGCATGTACCTGGGTTGCGAGCACGTCCCCAGTGGGGGGTGTGCAGGAGGCAGCCGATCGATGTTTCTCTCTCATCGATGTTTCTGGCTCTCTGTCTCTCTCCCTTCCTCTCTGTAAAAAATCAATAAAATATATTAAAAAAAAAAAGAATGATAACATTTTCAGATCAGTTTAATTTCAAAATAAGGTGATCCCTTTGGGGAGAATAAATAAAAAAACAAACAACAACAAAATATTAGGTGCAGAAAGCAAGAGCCAGTCGACTGATAGAAATGTTGAGTCTAATAAGAATTCAGTGGAGATTCAATAGAATGATGAACATAAACAATGGAGAGCCCATAACTATTTCTAAAAATAGTTTGCATAAAAATAAATAAATAAATAAATAAATAAATAAATAATAAATAAATAAATAAATAAAAAATAAAAGAAATGGTTATCATGTAAGGTGGGAGTCCTTTGGCTACTGAATCTAATTGCTGACTGTAATATCCTATAGGTCTATGATAATCTCAGTGTTTTGCATTAAAACTTCCAGAGTATTTCCTCTATTTTTATGTATAAAAAGTTAGTAGTTTATAATTAAGATGACCCAGAGCTAGAGCTTCAGATACTGGTAATTCTTTAGAGATTTTACAGCTTGCTTTCCTTCTGGGTCCCACTGAAATGGATCAGGTCAATTTGATACTCTAGTTTCTCTTCAGATCACATAAGTCCTTCCCCTTTTACTAAAGAAGACATATAGAAGCTGGGCCATAAATGAAAAATTTAGAATCCAATTCTGACAGTATCCACTCAGACATAGAAACCCACCAAGCTTTTGTTGTTATTCAGTTTTAGAAGAGGAAAGTATATTATTCCTCTGAGTCTTTCAGGGTTAATCAGTAGGCCATCTTTAGGTATGATATGACCACAGTGTTTTACTTGAGGCAAGCAAAATTGATGCTTATTCTTTGAGACCTTATGTCCTTCTATGGCTAGCTGTTGTAATGGGTACATTGTGTCCTCCTGGAAGTCTAATATGTCCTACATCATCAAAATAAAGCATCTACATATTGGATTAGAGCAGCCGTGGGCAAACTACGGCCCGTGGGCCAGATCCAGCCCGTTTGGCTGTTCTATCCGGCCCGCAGAGCCAAAAGAGCGGAGGGTTCTCTTGCTCTCCCCTCCGCTCCTTCACCAGCAGCAGTGCTAACATGGCAACGTCGGGAAACACGGCTGCAGCTCCTTCTTCTGAGTGGGCAGATTTATATCCGCCCATTCAGTAGAAGGAACAACCTCTCAATCTTCCAGAGGCTCCTTGTAATGCCCGCAGATGTGTCTCCCGACATCACCCTGGGAATGCGTAGACACGTTATCGTGGTGATGTAGGGAGACACGCCCCTGGAGAGCACAGAATCAGAGCCTTTCTGAGGTAAGATTAAGAGCTCTACTCAAACACAATTTTTTCCTGTTCCCACATTCTGTACATCACAATGACTTGTTAATAAAACAACAAAGACTTTCAGCTTTTAGGGCTTGTATCCACTGCAGTTTTTTTTCCCACTGCGGACAGGGAAAAAGACACACAGAGGACATGTCACACTAGCCATGCTGCGGCTGCATTTTTTTGCTGATACGGATGCAGTATCAGTAACGCTACCGTGGCCACTAACCGCATGTGTTAGCGGCAAAACAAATGCATTTTGCGCTGTGTTTGCTTCTCCCCCTTGCGCCTGTAAAAATGCGTGCTGCAGGGCATTTGTGTTAACATGCACCACTGCACATTAGCATCAACGCGAACATGATGGAAACCTGTGTACCCTGCATTAACCCTAGCTGCGCTGCATTGCAGTACTGCACCACACTGCAATGGCAGCACGGCTAGTGTGAACGAACCCTAATTCAGTGGGTTGAACAAAAAGATTGTATAGAAATGTGATGAACTAAAGATTTTATTACAAAATCGCTTAATTTCAGGGTTTCAGAAGTAATTGGACAAATGAAAAACTGAAAATCAAATGTTCATATCTAATATTTGGATGAAACCCTTTCCTGGTAATGACAGCCTGAAGTCTTGTACTTATGGACATCACCAGATGCTGGGTTTTCTCCTTTGTAATGCTCTGCCAGGCTGTCACAGTAGGGGTATATATATAAATATCCTGCCATTTCCAGCTTTTAATAAGAAAAACTGTTGCAATGGGCATTTAAAAGTGGCACTTGGTTGTTTTTATAGAGTCCAGTGGATGCAATCTGACATTGATAATGGGCTCTTTCACACTATGTGCACTGCGGCTGTTTTTTGCCAGTAACGGAAGTGCTAGTGGTAACTACTGGTTACCCATGTTTTGCACTGCCCTAGCACCTCCCATACAAGTGTGTCTGGAAGACACAGCAATGTGCAGCTATGTGTGTTACCATAAACAAAGGGCCTGTGTGAAAGATACACAGGTTTCCTATGGAGGAAAGGGGTTGTTCTCTATGGTCAGGGTGTGCCTCTGTCCCATGTCTGAACTTTTTCAGATGATTTTGTTATATATATATATTTTTTAGAAGACCAAAGATGTTATAGTAGAGCAAATTTGATCACTTGTTTTTATACTTTACTGTCTTATTTTAGTAAAGAATTTAATAAGAGAACGGTACTGTTGGTTTTGGCCCAATATTAAACATGAGTGGACCAAAGAAACGGAAAGTGGACAGTGAATGCCGAGTGTTTAAGAGAGAGTGGACAACAAAATATTTTTTCACCGAAGTCCGATCAATGCCAGTATGTCTGATATGCCAGGAAATACTTGCAGTCTTCAAAGAGTACAATCTCAGCTGTCACTTTGCCACAAAGCATGGCAACTATGCTAGCAAGCAGTCACCTCAAGAACGGGAGGCTACTGCACAGAGGTTGATGGCTAAATTGCAGGCTCAGCAAAATGTCTTTCACAGACAAACTGCAATTCAAGAGACAACTACCAAAGCAAGTTTTATGCTATCATTCAAATTAGCAAAGCTAGCAAACCTCTCTCTGAAGGCAAGTTTTTGAAAGAATGTATGATAGAGACAGCAGGTCTCTTGTGTCCAGAGAGCAAAGGCAAGTTTGAAAAACTCAGCTTATCGCGCAGGACAGTGACTCGTCGAGTGGAACTGATTGATGAAGACTTGGCCAGCAAGTTAAATAGTAAGGCAGAGTTCTTTAAGTTTTATTCACTAGCATTGGATGAAAGTAATGACGTAAAGGACACTGCTCAGCTCTTAATTTTTATCCGAGGGATTAGTGACAATTTTGAAATTACGGAGGAGTTTTTAGCCATGGAGCCACTGAAAGGAAAAACACGGGAGAGGACTTGTATGACCGGGTGTCTACTGTCATCGAGAAAATGAAGCTACCATAGAGTAAACTTGCTAATGTCACGACAGATGGATCTCCAAATTTAACTGGAAAAAATGTTGGACTGCTAAAAAGAATTCAGGATAAAGTGAAAGAGGAGAACCCTAACCAAGATGTTATTTTTCTTCACTGTATTATTCACCAGGAATCATTGTGCAAGTCTATATTACAACTTAATCATGTTGTTAATCCAGTCGTAAAGCTTGTTAATTTCATTCGAGCAAAGGGACTTCAGCACCGTCAGTTTATTAAGTTTCTGGAGGAAACTGATGCGGATCACCACGACTTATTTCACCACTCTCATGTCTGCTGGTTGAGTTTGGGCAAAGTTTTCCAACGAGTGTGGGAGCTCAAAGAAGAGATTGGTGCATTTTTGAAATTAAAGGGGAAGTCTGACGAATTTACTGAGCTGAGTGACAAGAATTGGCTGTGTGACTTTGCATTTGCTGTAGATATATTTTCACATTTGAATGAGCTAAATGTGAAGCTACAGGGAAAAGATCCGTATGTACATGACATGTACACTAATGTGAAAGCCTTTAAATCGAAGCTGATTTTCTTTTCCAGACAAATTTCAGACAAAGTCTTCACTCATTTTGCCACACTAGCCACACAGAAGGAGACCATCCAAAACGTGAAGAAATACAGCAAATCACTGGATGGCCTGCATGCAGAATTCTGTCGTTGGTTTTCTGATGTTGAAAAAATTGACCAGTCACTTCAACTGGTGGCCTGTCCTTTGTCACAAAACCCTGAAACAGCACCAGAAGAGGTGCAACTGGAACTCATCGATCTTCAGTCTGACTTTGTCCTAAAGGAGAAATTCAGCTCTCTTGAACTAAGAGACTTTTATGCTTCACTTAATGAAGCCACTTTCCCAAACATCCGGAGGATGGCACAGAAGATACTGGTGCTGTTTGGGTCAACCTATGTTTGTGAGCAGACATTTAGCGTCATGAACATCAACAAAGCCCCTCACAGATCCAGCTTAACTGATGAACACCTCAGATCTATCCTGAGAATAGCCACAACAAAACTAACTCCAGACTTTGATGCATTAGCTAAAAAAGGAGACCAACAACACTGTTCCCACTGAAGTTGATGTTTTAAAGACCAAAAACCTTTCAACCCAGTCTACATTGCCATCTACATCTACGTCCCAGGCATAATTTGGAAGTTGCACTAAAGAAAATGTTTAATTTACTGTTTACACATTTTTTTCTTTTCTATTTGTTTTAGTTTTAAATTATTTTATTATATTTAAGTTTAATTTGAAAGGCTTTTGTACCTTTCCTTTGTTAGGCAATTTTATTTTGCCTTTGCCATCTTCAATATAAGGTATGTTATTGTGCTATGATTCCTCCATTTTTTGAAGTTTCAAATTATAATAATTAGTGTTTACATTCTTCTTGTTAAAATGTTTGAAATGAATAAGACTATTGAAATAAAAAAAAAAGACCGTACCCTTTTATGTAATGATGTTTACTTTGAATTTATATTAGTTCACACAAACACTCCATCCATGCTTTTGTTCCGGCCCTCCGGTCCAGTTTAAGAACCCATTGTGGCCCTCGAGTCAAAAAGTTTGCCCACCCCTGTCCTAGACACTCTGATTTTACTTATGTCTCTCACCTTTGCTTTCCCTCCATCCCCCATCACAACAGTAACTTGCTCCAGGTTCACTTTGCTCTAGTGTCTAGGAGATCCAATGCCACCAGAACTATGATTCCCAGCATTCCTGGTGCTCCCTGCACTCTGGGATTCTGCTTCCAGTCCTGGGGCTGCCACTAGAACTACTATTCATAGAATTCCTGGTGCTCCCCACGCTGGGAGCAACCAAGGGAGCCACGTCCCCCCAAGCTGCCAGCTATCCCACTCTGCTCTATGCCTGGCGCCTGTGTATGCAAATTAACTGGCCATCTTTGTCTGGTTAATTTGCATACTCACTCCTAATTGGTTGGTGAGCTTAGCAGAGGGACGGTCAATGTACATGTTTCTCTTTTATTATATAGGATTATTTTGTACTAGAGGCCCGGTGCACAAAAATTTGTGCACTTTAAGGTTTATAACATAGTGGTTAGGCAGTCATATACTTTACAAAGTGTTCCCCCTGATATTCCAGTACTCACCTGGCACCATACATAGTTATTGCAATATTATTGACTATTTTCCCTATACTGTACTTTAGATCCCCTTGACTATTTTGTAACTTCCAATTTGTACTTTTTCATCCCTTCTCCTCTTTCACCCATCCCCCAACCCAACTCCCATCTGGCAACCATCAGTATGTTCTCTGTATTTATGTCTATTTCTGTTTGTTTGTTCATTTATTTTGTTCTTTAAATTCCACATAGAAGTGAAATCATATGATATTTGTCTTTCTCTGTCTGACTTATTTCATTTAGCATAATACTGTCTAGGTCAGATGGCGAACCTTTTGAGCTTGGCGTGTCAGCATTTTGAAAAACCCTAACTTAACTCTGGTGCCATGTCACATATAGAAATGTTTTGATATTTGCAACCATAGTAAAACAAAAACTTATATTTTTGATATTTATTTTATACTAGAGGCCCGGTGCACAAAAATTTGTGCACTCGGGAGGGGAGAGGGTGTCCCTCAGCCCGGCCTGTGCCCTCTCATAGTCTGGGACCCCTCAGGAGATAATGACCTGCTGGCTTAGGCCTGCTCCCGGGTGGCAGAGGGCAGGCCCAATCCCTAGGTGCAGCCCCTGGTCGGGCTCAGAGCAGGGCCGATTGGGGAGTTGGGGCGCCGCCCCCTGTCATGCACAGAGCAGGGCGATCGGGAGGTTGCGATGCCACCCCTAGTCACGCTCAGGGTACAGCCAATTGGGGGGTTGGGGCACTGCCCCCTGTCACACTCAAGGCAGGGTCGATAGGGAAGTTGCGCGTTGCCCCCTGTCATGCACAGAGCAGGACCCATCAGGGGGTTGAGAGCTCCTCCCTGTCACTCACAGAGTAGGGCCAATAGGGGAGTTGGGGCACCGCTCCCTGTCAACACACAGAGCAGGACTGTGGGGAGGGGGTTGGGGCGCCGAACCTGTCACACACAGAGCCGCAGGGGGATCAGGGGGTTGAGGAGCTCCCCCCTATCAGGCACAGAGCAGGGCTGATCAGGGAGTTGGGTCACCTTCCCCTGTCACAAACAGAGCAGGGCGGATAGGGAGGTTGTGGCCCCGCCCCCTATCACACACAGAGCCGCAGGCGGATCAGGGGGGTTTGGGCACTGCCCCCTGTCACGCTGATCCCGGTGCCAGGGAGGCCTCGCGGCTCTGCTGATCCCAGTGCTGGGGAGGCATATTACCCTTTTACTATATAGAATAAGAGGCCTGGTGGCACGTGTGGGGGCCGGCTGGTTTGCTCTGAAGGGTGTCCTGGGATCAGGGTGGGGGTCCCCACTGGGGTGCCTGGCCAGTCTGGCTGGAGGGGGCTGAGGGGCCGTTTTTCAGGGTGGCTGGGTGACTGAAAGCTCCCAACCGCTCCTTTATTTATTTATTTATTTTTTATTTTGGGCCAGCTTTAGCTCTGAGGCCTCGCCTGCTGAAAGCAGGGTTTCTGGCCTTTGTTTACCTTCTGTATTTGATACAATGTTGCGGTCCGGCTGGCTGAAGCCTGGCTGACTAAACACAGGTTTCTGGGGTTTTGTTTAGCTTCTATATTTGCAACATAGTTGCTTAGAGTTGCAGCTGAGAGGCGGCAAGTCAGGCGGGGAACGTTGGAGTCCGCAGTCACTGGAGGCAAGCAAGCCTCCCTGTTCGCTTCAGTGCATAGCTGCCAGCCGCCATCTTGGTTGGCAGTTTAATTTGCATATCGCCCTGATTAGCCAAATGGAAAGAGTAGCAGATGTACGGCTAATTACCATGTTTCTCTTTTATTAGATAGAGATATTTAAATGCCATTTAACAAAGAAAAATCAACCAAAAAAATGAGTTCGCGTGTCACCTCTGACATGCGTGTCATAGGTTCGCCATCACTGTTCTAGGTCCATCCATGTTGTTGCAGATGGCAAGATTTGACTCTTTTGCCCTGGCCTGTGTTGTTCAGTAGTTAGAGCATCAGTCTGTGCACTGAAGGGTCCCAGGTTTGATTCCCGGTCAAGGGCAGGTACCTGGGTTGGGGTTTTCCTCCCCACCCCCAGTTTGGATGCATACAAGAGGTAATGGGTTGATGTGT
The DNA here is from genome assembly GCF_000147115.1 of Myotis lucifugus. Taxonomy (NCBI): domain Eukaryota; kingdom Metazoa; phylum Chordata; class Mammalia; order Chiroptera; family Vespertilionidae; genus Myotis; species Myotis lucifugus. Next base: position 8,671,140 of record NW_005871071.1, read on the forward strand.
CTCTCTCTCACATTGGTGTTTCTCTCTCTCTCTCTTCCCTTTTCTCTCTTCCATTCGCTCTGAAAAGCAATGGAAATATATCCTCAGGTGAGGGTTAACAGCAACAACAAAAAGATTTTAGTATTTTATGATCAAGTAATATTTCATTATACTAGTATATAGTATGTACCATCTAACCCATCCTTTAAAAAATGAAAAGTTAAAGTTTCCATGCACTTACTTGTCTCTCTCTCATACTGGGACCTCCATGAGGGCAGAGACCATATCTACTCTGTGGAACTCTATCCTCAGAGCCAACCCAAAGCCTGCCTGGCATGAATAAGATGCTAAATAAAACTGTCAAATGGATGAGTGAGTGCACGAATGAATAGATGACTGTATCTAGTCTATGCTGCTCATCTCTATTACAAAACAGAAACACCACTGGTTGTCTAAGCAGAGGACCAACTGGGAGGAACAAGGGTGTGGAAGGAATTCCTTCACCAGTTGTGATTTGGACTAGCGGTGTCTAAGGTCCTCTCCACTCCCCAAATCCTGGCATTTGTCACCTGGCCAGAGCCAGGACTCAGGACTGGAAGAGTGGAACCCCATGTATGAACAGAAAGAAATTCTTTAAAAGTAACTGAAGAGTATTAGAAGCTATTTTCTTTCTTACCGAAAGAAAGGGGAGAAATGTTGAAAAATGTGAAAAAAAGTGCACAGGTAAGTGAACTTTGAGGGAGTGGCAAAAACAGAATCTACACTTTCAAAGTGTAAAACTAAGAAGTATTACTAAAATTTGGCAAGGCTTTTAAAAAGGAAGCATGTTTTAGGAGTCCATCTCAAAAAACTAGGCCACTAAACCTGTCTATGGCTTGTGCTTTTCTACACTCTGATTTGAGAGGGTAAAACATCCCCCTTTATTGGAATTAGGAACAAGTAACATTTCTTGTTAGATTTTAAAGCAGTGAAACATAGGTCATAATAAAAAAAAAAAAAAAAAAAAAAAAAAGACTCCTCCAGAAAGAGGCAGAACTCTGTACAATGGAAAATTGAAAAGTCTCCAATTTCGAGATGAATCAGCAAATAACTTCCCCATGACAGGGACCTGGGAACCCTGCTGAACAGACAGACCTACTTGAATTGAAAATCAGCTCTATTTCCTGACTTGTAGGAACAACTGTCATCTGAAGACCTTCTCTGGGTGATATGTGTGTGCCTTTGCCTGTTGGAATTTATTAGGAACGGAACACCGTATCCCAGGACAATATTCACCTACAGGAAAGGGTTTTCATTCAAAGGAATATGGTTACATCAGGCCTTCTCATCCCACCCAACCTTTCCATCCTTGCTTTCCCACAGGGTGCAAGCTGTTTAGTGCAGCTGCCAGTTTTTAATTATAAATTCTCATATTTGCCGGGAAATCATCAACACCTGGCTTCATGCTCACGAGTCCCACGATCCCCTCATCCCAGCCCCAAATTAATTTCCTCTTCCTCCAAAGGGAAATGCTTTTGCCAAACATTCTTAATCCTTAGCAACTTGTTTACTCAAAGAAGGGAAGTGGGGAGGGCAAAGAGGACAGAAGAGGCGGTGAGTTCTTTCCTTTCAGTTCTGGCCATCCCAAGTTGTTGACGTTTCTTAGAGCTTCATTTGATGCTCTCTTACTTCTGAGATGACACTGCCTGCAACGTAAATTACCTACATATTCTTAACCAATGGAACTGACGCCCTCTATTCCCAATGAAATTCGGTGTAGAGACTGAGTATTTGAGAGTTTTTAGATCTTGAGTCAATGACACCAATTTTCTTAGTAACTTCCTATCTTCCTCTTAACTCCGAATCCATGTAGTTGTCTCAAATTTTATTTGGCTCAAAATTAACTTTTCTATAAAAATGTCATCCATGGTGGGCAATAGCTAATTTTCTATAGTGAAAACAGGACCAATTGAGTTGAAAAGATGATTTTTTTCCCTGTCTTGCAAGCTCAGAACCAACCAATCACAGACTCACTTTTAAATGTATTGGTCACCTTTCATCTGTCTCCTCAGCAGCTCTCTCTTTTTCTGGGATAGCAATGCCCTCCCTCTCTTTGGGGAACTGCCTCTCTCTCCACTTCTCTAATTAAATCGATCTTGTTGGGGCTGAAAAACTGGCTTCATCTGAGAGTCTACTGAAGGTTCTGATACCCTGAGAACCGAGCAAGATGTTTCTCTAGCAAAATGTCCAGTGAAGCCTAACCTGAACACATCTTTAACAAGAAAAGCTGCCACCAGTTTTGTGCCTGGGAGATGCAGAAAGTCACCCTGGGACAGGTCATCCTCGATGTTTCGCTGTAACACTGCAATGGTCTCTGTCAAGCAGAGTCGGCCATTCTCCAGGGAGAAGGGTGTGTTACACTCCAGCCTCGGAACCACTGAGACCCTGTGGAGTGCAGCAGGATGAAAGTATCTCAATGACTGAGATGGTCCTGACAGAGGCTCACAGAGACATCAAGAGCTCTCACAAGGATCCTCCTGTGCCGTGAACAGGGCTATTGCATTGTGGGAAGAGCTCCTACAAGTGAAGCTATCGAAGTGACAGTTACATTATGACTCTATTGCCACATAAAAAAACTACCCCCAACCTTAGCAGCTTAACACAAGTATTATTTCACACCATTTTCTGAGGGCTAGGCATCTGGGGGTGGCATAGATGGGTAGTGTTGGCTCAGGATCTCTCGTGAGGTTGCACTCAAGTTGTCATCGGGGGCTGCAGTCGTCTGAAAGGTGGACGAGGGCTGGAAGCTTCACTTCCAAAATGGTGCACTCATGCGGCTATTGTCTGGAGACTTCAATTCATTACAGTGTGGGCATCTCCCTAGTGCTGTCCACTCATAGTAGCTGGATTCCCCCAGAGTGAGTGATGGGAGGAAGGCAGGGTGGGGGTGGGAGGAGAGAGAGAGAGAGGCTAAGAGGGAAGCCACAGTGTCTTCTATAACCTAAACTTAGAACCAACTTACTATCTCTTCTGCCATATTCTACTGGTCACACAAACCAACTCCAGTACAGTGTGAGAGGAAGATACAAGGATATATGACCAGAAGGCAGGAATCACTGGGAGCCATCTGAGAGACTGGCTAGCACAACAGCAGAATCAAGAGAAGGGGGGGGGGGGGGATGAGTCTTACTGATACTGCTTGAGCCCCTGGAACATCTATGTCTTATATGAATCAATAAATGCCTTTCTGTACTTAAGTTGTTTTGAGCTGTTTTTTGGCCCATTGCTACCAAAAGGTTCTTGACTATAGTACAATTGCTAACTCTTATTGAGCCCTTACTCAGTGCCATACAGTGAGCGAAGTCCTTCTCCATGACAGTTCCATGAGACAGGACTCTTTTTCTAAATATTTTTTCCCAGATGAAAAATGGGAGTCTGAGAGATGTTACATGGTTTGGAAAGAAGCCATGCAACTGGTAAGTAACAAATGCAAATTTCACACCCAGGCAGTCTTACTCTAGCAGCAGTTCTTAATCTGTGAGTCGCGAACAATGAAAATAGATCCTACATATCAGATATTTACATTACGACTCATAACAGTAGCAAAATTACAGTTATGAAGTAGAAACGAAAATAATTTTATGGTTGGGGGTCACCACAACATGAGGAACTGTATTAAAGGGTCGCGGCATTAGGAAGGTTGAGAACCACTGCCTAGAACAGTGATGGCGAACCTTTTGAGCTCGGCGTGTCAGCATTTTGAAAAACCCTAACTTAACTCTGGTGCCGTGTCACATATAGAAATTTTTTGATATTTGCAACCATAGTAAAACAAAGATTTATATTTTTGATATTTATTTTATATATTTAAATGCCATTTAACAAAGAAAAATCAACCAAAAAAATGAGAGGTGACACGCGTGTCATAGGTTCTCCATCACTGGCCTAGAGCCTACTCTCTTGCCATATAAAGGGTTACTCTTTATGCACTTCTCCTCTTGATTCAGTTTGAGATCTTTTCCTCATGAGATGAGCTGTGAACTTGGATTCTCCTGTGGAATGGCTCACACACCAACTGAGACTGGGCCCACACTCACTGGGTCTATGGCCCAGAACAAAAGCCGCCTGAATCAGAGGAGAGAAAAATGTTGCTCTGCTAAACCATTCCCACCGTGGCATCCATGGTGCATAGCCAACAAAAATCAGGGGCCAACCAGTCATCCATCACCAACCCAAAAGGTGTCTTCAGTTTCTCATCCCAGTAATTGAGGACATGTGTTACTCTGCAAACAGTCCTGAAGGGAAATGGCTGATGGTCCCTCCCCTCTGAAGCTTGGCAAATGAGAGGGAAGGGGAGGGGGCAGAGAGGAGGCTGAGCATTTTCATTTTCTTATGTTAACAACTCTAAATGATTAAGGGCAGGAAAGGGGTAGCAATAGAATATAAAAATGCTTTGTGTAGGGTTCACATTTACTCACACTTTTAACTCCACTGTGGCTTATTAGTTCATGGGAAAAAATGACAAAAAGGAATAAAAACCTGACTATGAATCCAGTATCAACAATGTGCAGCCATAGTAACCAAGAAAGTGCAATTCATGAATTGAAAAAAAAGAAGAAGAAAATGAGAGAGAGAGAGAGAGAGAGAGACCGACCAGGCGGATGTCAGAAAATGGTTACTGAGTGAAGAATGCAGTTAACCCCTAGTAGTTAAGCAAGGCAGCTCTGGATTGGCCTTGCACACACCCTGGCTAAGATGCATATAAGGAATTGGCAATGTTCTAATTCCTATTTGATAGAGTATCCAACTCAGCTAAAAAGAAATTCACTCAAGGATAAAACAACATAAAAAGGCTCTGCCTTACAAGGATTTCTTGACTTTTTCTGGGGGGTGGGGGTAAATCAAATTTGGTTTGCATTAGTTCAGCCTAGATTCATTACAGGAAGACAATGGGGTGTGTGACTTCTCGTGTATTTCCACAGTTAGCTCTGGAATGACTTGGAGCCGCCGTGTGAACACAATTCTGGATAAAGTACAGCAAGCCAAGGCTCAGAACCACACCCCATGCTCTTCACCTTTGGGATATACTAGTAAGTCATCTGTTTCTTATTTGTGTAGCCAGGTCTCAGGAATGGATGGCTCCAGGGCCCTGGAAGGAAGTCCAAGCAAGGGCAGTGGTTTTGGAGGTCCTGGGGCAATGACTCAGATGGGAGTTATGGGCAACTTGGGAACTATCCAGTTATCAAACGTGGGGCTGAAAGCATCTTTAAGGGTCATTGAGTCCAATGAGTCATATGAGGCTTAAATTCCCCTTTTTCCCCAACCTTTGTGCTGAAGAGGTAGTTCAGCCCATGCTCAGACCTCACCCTCGAGAAGGAACTCCCCTCACTTTGGGGCAATCCATATAGCTTTAACTGCTAAAGAAATCTTTCTCCCTATAAATTACCACTCACAGCTCCTTAAAGCAAGTCAAATATTCATAGATTTAGAATAAATGGCTATTTTGTCCTCAGGCTTCTCCAATCTAAACATAAAGAGTTCTTGATCATTCTTCATTTGGCTCTTTTCCTTTGAACAGATCTTAAAGTATGGTCCCTTGCTTTAACTATACCCCCTTGAAGTATGCTCACAACACTCAAAGAATATTCTGTCCAGGGAAGGGAAGTAGAATCACTAATAGCTCTATCATTCTGAGATTTTACTTCCGTTAATATTGCCTCATATTTACATGTTTCTAACAGCCTAATGCATTTTGGTATTTACAATTAATTTACTTCACTAAAATTTGTGTGTTAGGCAAATTAATGATGCTTCTGGTCATCAATGACCAATTCTGCTCTACTCCCCAAGCACATGGGCGGTGTACATATCCCCACCCCTTGAAGTTAGTTGTGGTTATGTGACCAGTTTTGGCCAATGGTCAAAGGTCTCATATGTCAATTCAGGGTTGAGACATTTAAGTACTCATTCTCAGCTTTCCAGCCCATTTTCCCCCATTACAGCAATTGTCAACACATGTGTTGATTAGGAAGCGTCATGGATTGAATCAAGCTGCGATGCTGAACCAACACACAGAGGACAGATGCCCTGGCAGATTGCCTGGACATACAGCACAATTTGCTTGAGGGATAAAATAAACTTTTGTTGCATTATGACAAGATTTTGGGGTGGCTTGTTATTGCAATATAGACCAAACGTTCTGACTTAATTTATAAGTCTTTTGCATAAGTAGAATTAGATTTACCACTCCACACATCCCCTTACACCATCTTTTTATACTATAATAATTGGTTTTGGAGTGTGAGTTAGGAACTTATGTGTTTTTTTATTTTTTCTCATGATACTTAGTTTTAATCATTTTAGTTCAATGGCCAGTTGAATTAAAAGCTTTTTTTTGGATTTTGTTCCATCAAAGGTACATATTCACTCTTCCTACCTCCTCCTTTATACTTGAAATATTGATAAGAATATACAAGGTGAGGCAAAAGTAGTTTTACAAAATTTAATAAATATGGAAAATAATACAAAAATTAATGAATAATAGTATAAGAATAAACTGTTTTTAAAAATATTTTTAAATAATTTTTAAAATCTTCACCCGAGGATATTTTTTCCATTGATTTTTTGAGAGAGCAGAAGGGAGAAAGAGAGAGAGAGAGAAACATGGATGTGAGACAGACACATCAATTTGTTGCCTTCTGCACGCACCTGACCGGGTTAGGTATCAAACCTGCAACCCAGGTATGTGCCTTTGACCAGGAATCAAACCCACACCCCTTCAAGGGTTCACGGGCAATGCCACACTGGCTAGGGATAAACTCTGTTTTGCGTACTCACAACTGTAAACCTACTTTCCCCCTCTTTCCCTCCATCCCCTGTATTTAAAGACTGGAAAGGAGACATTTGTAATGACATACTTTTCTTAGCTCCCCATCTTCTATTCTCATAGTAATATTTAACCCTAATAAAGTAATGAAGATAGTTCCAGCCTCAGTGTAAAGGTAAAAAAAAACAATCACTGGGGGACCTGTAACTGCTGGAGATCTTGTTTTTATTAGCTCAATGAAATCTCAGTTCCTCTAATTAAAACAAGACATAACAATGGGAAAACATGATTACCTCACTTTATTCAGCTACAAAATCATTCCATTTTGAGCGCTCTTGGAGGAATGTAATGATACATAACACTTGACTACTACTCGCAAGGTGTCTGAAGCATAGACTTATGAAAAATTTAGGCTGAAATCAGCTTGCTTGCATGGAGAGACGGCTCCAGCAATATCACTGGGGCTGACACTGCTGGCTGTGCACTCGGTGGTCAATCCCCAGTTTCTTTCATGTCAACCAAATCCTGCCTTTGTTCAGGTATCAGCAGTAAATGAGCTTTAGGAAGTATAGGTCCCATCCCCAGGACCAGTTGTCTGAATTATATTTTCCTTTGCCAGTCCTTGGTTTGGGAAGGGTCATGTAATACAATTCTGGCCACTACGATAAAGATGAAGGCTGAAGAGAAGTTTCGGGGGAATTTGTTCTCACACTTACAAAGGGACATGGGGAAGGAGAGTTCTCTCCTGCAGCTGTAAATATGCACGAGTGAGAATATAATGCTGAGAGCTGCCTCAGTCATCTCTCACAATTAGAGGATACACGTGAAGACAAAAACAAACACAGATAGTCTGGCTGGGAAGAACTAGGTGATATCATATCATATCATATCATATCATATCATATCATATATTTCTTGTATTACAGTATTGTGGACTAGTAGTAGCAGTAGTAACTTTATTAGTAGCAGCAGAAGCAGTAGTGATAGTAGGAGAAGAATAGTAGTTAGAGTAGTAGTAAAGGAGGAGGAACAATGAGAAATACTGTCTTACAGGTATAAGAACCTACTTTGTGGGGCTCTATAAGAACCATGTTAGATAGGTTCATTTTCCCTTTATTCCTCCAATTCAAGATCATATCGCTTCCATTCTGGGCTCAACATGCCATCTGCTCTGTATCATGTGGTCTTTTATCCCTGGACTCTGACATTCAGAGAATCCAAGAAAATGGGTGGTAGGTAGTTACCATGGTTCAATGCACACTAGTCTCCATCCATTCACAGCGAAGGAACAATGCTGCCCTTTCTGCATTCCACTGGTGCAGTCACTGGGTTGTTGCTACATGGGATTTGCTACTTCTGGTGCCTGATGGGGTACAACAGCAATACAGGTTTTTATTGACCAGTTCACATGCCTCAGATGCTCTCTGAGCTATTCGTTTGGAAAGTCTCAGAACAGGGTAGGGCAATCAGGGGTCCAATCAGTGGATATGTAGCTCTCAGATGGTCATTCCTGGCATTGTGAGACTATAGACAGACAAGACACAACAGTGAATTTGCTCAAAAGAGCACAATTGTTATGGGCATGGACTCAGGAGTTAGACAACTATAGTATCAGGTTTCACTATCAATCCTGCCACTTGCTAGCTCAGAGTCTTCAGCTATAAAATGAATGTGCCTGACACCTAGAAAAGTCTCAATAAATCATAGTCATTGTTATTCAATATCCTGTCCACAAGGAAAATGTACTAACACGCTGCCTGGGTCATGTAAACGAAAACCTTCACTAGTCTACTTTCTTCTAAACATAAAACAAAAGTGAAGACTAAATTCTGATGACTGCATCTAGCTATGCCTAGAAATAGGTGATCTCTGGATGTGCAGTTCCTTCTTTAAGAGAATCTGAACTGGATTTTTGTCACTTACAACCAGGATATCTGACTAATGCAACATTAGTTAGGATCAAGCTCAAGTGTTTTCTCTATAAGCTTTCCCAACATTATATATATGCCTAAGCGACTGTCCGGCCGTTTGACCATCCGACCGGTAGCTATGACATGCACTGACCACCAGGGGGCAGACACTTTGATCGGTAGGTTAGCTTGCTGCTGGGGTCCGGCTGATAGGGAATGGGTGAGACAAGGCTGGACATGCTCTGGAGCCCTCCCACAGTCCCTCCCCGGGTGGCCAACCTCCCTCGGGGATTGGGCGAGAGTGCCCCAATCGGCCCTGATCACCGGCCAGGTGGAGGGACCCCACCCATGCACGATTTCGTGCACTGGTCCTCTAGTAATACATAATATGACAATTCATAATATTTTATTCTTCTAATTTCTATGTTGCCCATTGAGCATTTACCCCTATCTTGCTTGGCTTTTTTACTTAGCTATTTTATGTGCATATCTTATTTTCCCAATGTTTTTAAGCTTCTCAAGGGCAATAGCAAGGTAACCCACTAATTTTCTGCCATAGAACCAGGTACTGTTCTGGGCACACACCAGCCCATAATGAACACCATCAGCAAGGTGGTTTTCATTGGAACCTAAGTCAGGTTCGCTGCTGGATGGAAGCCTGGCAGGAGGGGTCTTCCAGGAAGGAATCCTGAGAAAAGAGGACAGAGTCATGCACACAGCTCTGCCTTAGTCAACAGAGACCAGGGGAATCTAAACATAAAGTACCTATGAAATGCTTGGAACAGCAGACAGCACTGTAAGGGGGCAAGTCTAGGACAGTGAATCTTATCACAGTGCAGCCACAGAATGACAAGGGGAAGTCGTCACATTCAAGATCCTGTAGCTGAATGTTTGTGTCCCTCCCCACCCAAATTCATGTGTGGAAACCTAATCCCCAATGTGATGGTATGTGGAGGTGGACATTTGGGGTAATTGGGTCATGAGAACAGAGCCCTCATAAATGGATTAGTGACTTTATAAAGGAGACCTCAGAGAGCTGCCTTGCCCCTTTGGCCATGTGAGGACACAGCAAACCAATGGACATCTAGGACTAGGCAGCTGGCCCCCACCAGACAATGAATCTGCCAGTGCCTTGATCCTGAACTTCCCAGCTTCCAGAGCTGTGAGAAATAAATGTTTGTTGCTTGTAAACCACCCAGTCTATGGTATTCTGTTATTGCAGCCAAAAGGATTAAGACACAAGGCCAGCTCCCACACTGGTGGTGGCAGAGAAAGCAGCCTCTGTGGGTTTCAATAACAAAGCTCATAACCCGAGACACGGAGATCCTGGGGGTGCAGGGGCACCACAGGCTCCGTGGTGATGGGACACGGCTGGAGGACAGGCCCTGACATGTAGTCAGTGACAAGGAGAGAATCTTGTCACTTAGTGGGAGCCGTTCAAGACATTTCCCAGAAATGCTGGGGTGGGGGTGGGGGGTCTTTTCTGGAGTCTAAATACATCGTAGAGTGTCCCGTGGTACCCTAGAGTGCCTTCTCCAGGGAAACATAAATTACACTTGCAAACTAAATTGGGAGGACTCCAGTGTCATGGCCAGACTGCCCCCTGGCTGAGGAGGAGCAGGGCTGCCCCCCTCTCGCTGTGCACACATGCCCTGCTCTCTGCCCACGCTCCCGTCCCGGCTGCTTTTCTCCCAGTGGCCCCTGGATCAGCAGGAGTTGGATGACATTTCCCCCTGCCCCTAGGAGGTCCACAATCACATATTATTTTTTTTTTTGGCTCCAATTCTATTTAATTTTCAGAAACTGGATTCCTACTTGTGTCTATGACTCTGTAGTTGTTTTCCTCAATTTGTTTTAATCCAGTCTTTTAAATATGTAGTTTCTCATTTCTCCTCTCCTCTAAGAATGGGTTTAACTATCAAGACCTGACATCGTTTGTTAGAAAATGCAGTCTACGGTGTTCTAAGTTCTTTGGTCAACAGGTGTACGTCAACAAGAGGTGACCCAGAAGTTTGTGATGGCTTGAAAGGATATAAAATCAGTTTACTTAACCCTGCATTTCTCATTCTGTGGTTTGTGAAATATTGAGCGAAGTAGAGAAACGATTCCTTTAAGGGAAGTTAAGGACTTGTGGAAGCAATGTTAACACTGTAGAGCTACAAGGTATTAATGACTAAATCTTTATTTCAGAGTTTTGGGAAGGGCCTGTCTGCCCTCTTCCCATCCTTTGGCTTCCAAAGGCTGTGTCTATGCCTATAGTTCACCTTACTGCGTCGACTGAATGGACTAGGTGGCTGTCAGCACATGGGTTGTGGTCATACCAATGGGGGGATGTTACCCATTGTGAACTTCAGTAGCCTGGGAGGGTTGCCAGGCTCTCTGATGCTCCTTGGTGGTCTCTGGTGGTTTCTGGGCACCTGAACTGAGGCGGGCACTCATTAGCCAGGGTGAGAGTCTAACCTCACGCCCTTCCAAGTGGGTCCCTGGGAGTGAGAAGAGGGAAGCCATCACCGCTGGCTCCTGTATCCTCCTCCAGGTGGACGGAGCTGCCCCAAGGCTGTGGCACAGGAAAACACGGGGGACTGTTGCAATTGCTTACAGTTTTCCTTCCACATTTCAGCAAGGAGGCCACCTGTGAAAACAACATTCTCATTGTCATCACCCAAGAAAACAAAACGGAGGCCTGTGGGCTTTGGTAGGATGCTTCCCGGTCCTCGTGTCCAACTCTGGACGCACTGGGCACAGTAAATGCATTGCGCTGCTCGCTGGTCATAGCATCCCAGCTTGGAAATGGTCATGCTTATTTTCTAAGGAATGAAATTCTAGTGCCAATAGTCACTACCTCAGACATTTCATTATGAGAGAAATGGTGGCAAAAGAGAAAAAATTAACATGCAGTATGTGGTAGATGTACACAAAACTGTTAATCGCTGGTGGCTGCTGAGTTCTCTGTCCTGAATAGGCACAAATACATAAAGTGGAGTAAATTCATGTTTAATTAAAATAGGAATAAGAATGTTTTGTTTTGTTTGTTTTGTTTTGTTTTGTTTTAAATAGAGAAGTGTTTTAAAGCAATCTTTCTCAACCTAGCCGGTTTGGCTCAGTGGATACAGCGTCAGCCTGTGGACTGAGGGGTCCCAGGTTCAATTCCGGCCAGGGGCACATGCCTGTGTTGCGAGCTCAGTCCCCAGCATGGGGCATGCAGGAGGCAGCCAATCAATGATTCTCTCTTATCATTGATGTTTCTTTCTCTCTCTCCCTCTCCCTTTCTCTCTGAAATCAATAAAAATATATTTTTTAAAAATAAATAAAGCAATCTTTCTCTACACTTTTTCCAACCTAACCCCTACCCTATGCCATGTCCTGGAGGCAACCACTCCAACAGCCATCATCCTGGGTAATAAGTATACATTGCTATTTCTTGATCTATCAACTCTAAATGATACCAATTTGCTCTTACAATGACAATTTAGCTCTTTTATATTATCTTTCAGCTTCCCTCCGCTTTATCCTCCTGATCTTTAATAATTTGATTACTCTTTTCAGTTCTCCCACTGGCATCCTTTGGGACATTATATACCACATTTATATCACTATTTCATCCTTTAGTCAACATTTCAATGCTTTTCTCTTAGAATAAGCTACAACTATAGATGCAATCTTTGCATTACCAAAGCGGTTAGCATTTATTTATGCCTCTGGTGCCAGGCGCCTGTGCTTTGTCTATTGCTTAATTTTAAAAGACAAACGTGAATACACAGCATACATGAGTGAGTATCATGCACCGCTGATCTAAGTGGCGTACTAGGCATGCGTTTTCTCCTCAACAAGTCATCTGGGCTGTGTAGGGGGAAATTCTTGTAGCATTCAAAGCCAAAAAGATTCTCTTTCCTTACACATTATCAATTGCTTAAAATCATAACTTTGTATTATTCTCATCATGTTTGGGCAAGACTTTCTTATGTAGATTTTTTTCTGGAATTTCTAATGGCCTTTGCCTTTTTTATTGGCAAAAGAATAATGTGCTTTTATGACTTCTTAAAGTTTGTTTTCTTCTTTTTTTATCCCTCAGTCATGCCGTTGACTGCAAGGCTGCCTCTCCAAGCTGTTCATCCTCTGGTTTCACGGCGGACATCCAAGATCCCCTTTTACTGCACTCGTGGGGTGAGGCCTCTGTTTCCCAAATCCCGTGTCTCCTTTCCTTGGTTTTCTTTTTCATTTTTCCACCTAAAACGCATTCTTAAATAGTGTCAAGCAAGGGTTCCCTTGCTTGTCTGTAAAGATCTTGATTTTGACCTCACACTTACTGGATAGTTTGTCTGAATTCAAGATTCAAAATCTCCAACTTCATACTCAGCCTCAAAACTATTTTCATAGACAGAGTTATGCATACACTTTCATAAGCATATTTCCCCAAAGTTTCATCACAAATGAAAAGGTGCAATTAAAAAAAAAAACACCCTCCTCTCCTCACAATTCTGACTTCTGCCCCTGACCATTCATGGAAACAGATCTCTCCAAGATCACAGATGCCTGCTTCATCTAACAAGCTCTTTTCGGTCTGCGGGCCTAAGGGTGGTGACCATCCTCAAAACCATTGTGGTGTCTTGGAATGCACAGGTGTTTCCAGCAAACACTTGATTGAGCATTTTGATTGGGATGGGAGAGAAGAAGGGAAGCAAGGAAAAGGAGCCAATTTTGAAAACAAGATTAAGCTGGTGAGGGCCAGAGAAAGAGAGGTGGCCCTGGGAGTGTGAGAGGAGCCTGGGAGGAAGAGAGGAATATACAGGAGGAATGTGTTTTCCCTCCCCCTTATTCTCCTTATCGTACAGGATTATAACAATAGGGCCATTCTCCTATTAGTATAACATAATAGTTAACTAATTCTTTCAGTTCTTCTATTAGCTACTTTTACAAATTTAAATAACACATTAAAGTCACTATTCAGAGAGAATTATAACAATATTAGAGACCTGGTGCACAAAATTCATACACTCAGCGAGGAGGGGTCCCTCAGCCTGACCTGTGCCCTCTTGCAGTCTGGGAGCCCTCGGGGAATGTCTGACTGACAGCTTAGGCCCGCTCTGAGAGTGCACTGACCACCAGGGGGCAGCTCCTGTGTTGAGTGTGTGCCCCCTGGTGGTCAGTGCGCATCATAACAACCAGTCGTGCCGCAGTTTGGTCGATTTGCATATTACCCTTTTATTATACAGGATTCAGAAGGAAAGCAGCTGTGGCCTATCTGTTAGTTAATTGGGCTAATATTTTAAAAATCAATTTATTGACATATGAGTGACATGTACAAGCTGTACATATTTAAAGTACAATGAGTTTGGGGGTAAATATACACCCATGAAACCATGACCAACGTCAAGGCCATGAACATGCTGGTTTTCAGAAGGAGGATTCAGTGAGGGGGGGGAGGGCTCAGCAGAGCACTGTTTGTATAAGGGTGACTCGGGGCAGGCAAGGGGATTGAGAAGCTGGAGTACTTCTGTTCCTCTGTGCCCCACAGAGCAGGCCATGCACAAACGGAGAGGCTCCAGCCTGGATGACAGACTGGATACATACCAGAGTCTTCTACTCAGCTTCAGGGAACACAGAGTGCTCCAGTGCAGCCGGGACCCCGAGGAACCTGCTGTCATATCAGCACCTTCAGGTTCTAGCTTTGGGAGCCCAGGAAACAGCACTCCACAGAGCAGAGGGAACCGGTGCTCACGGAGCGATTCTCACAGGGACTGGGGATGTGGCAAGGTACCCGTTTCAGTGGCAAATACTACCTGTGAGGGGGCTGGAATGGACTACCATTAGAACTAAGTGTGAGCACATGTAAGGTGGCCCCGGAGAGGCCTGAAATACCCAGGGGAGGCTGAGGTCCCCCTTCGTGTCCACGGGCACAGGTCCTTGAAATATGAACCATGACAATTAGCCCAGCTCTGTGCCCGCAGCCAGGGAGACCTATGAAGTCAAGCTGATAAGAAAGAGAAAACAAAAAGGGTCCTCCCTGGTAAGAGCGGTATGCCACCAAGAGGCCCGATGTGACTCAATTTTGAAAACCAGATCAAGCTGGTCCAACTCCCATGGTTCAGCTTCCAACTCCTCGTTTTGCAGATTGACAGGAGAAATAGGAGAAGTGCGGGGCTGGGGGAGAGGCTATTCCAATCCCTTTGATCCCTATCCCTTTACTTCCTTCCATTTAATAAACAAAAAGTAATTTGCCTGACATTTTTGTTAGGGAAACCAGTCTCTCCCTACTCCCACCCAGGTTTTCTGGTGTAAAGGAATGAGGATATTCTTAGAAATACTACAGAGAGCTGTGCACTCAAATGATGATGCCAAATGCAGCTTCCAGAACTGCAAAGCTATTGGGGATAAGAGATCATCCAGTGGAGCACTTCCTAGATTCACGTGCTCTTTGCCCTTCCGTCCTCCTGCCCCCTTCCAGTCAATCAGAGAAAAAAATAGATTGGACTTCATAGCCACATGATATTGAAGAAAGGCTAACAGTGGATGAGAGAATGAGTCGTTTGAACGTAGAGCGTGAAGAGAAATGCCAACCCTTGAGAAGATTCGCTCAATAGGGGAAAAGGACACTTTCCTTTGGGTGTAAATCTCAGCATGGTGGTATTGAAAAAGAGAAAAGTGGCTAGAGGAATAAACATAAAAGATGAAAACTGGGATGAATAAGGAAGGGTGGAATTCAGGAAATGAACAAAGAGAATGGAAAGAAAGGGATTAGGAGGAGGGAAGTGGGACTGCGAGGAAGAAATAGGCTCATGAGTAGAAAGACCTGCTTGGGTGGGGAGGGGAGGAGATGCCCAAAGGGCGAGTCCAGGCTGATAATGGCAGCCTGGGGAAGATGAAGCAATCACAGGAGTGGAGACAGGCAGGGAGGAGATCCAGCAAAAGGAATTAACAACCCATCTGGGGGTTAGTGGTTGGGAAGAGGAGAGAGGTTGGGAGAGAAGCAAGGATGGCCCAAGTCCAGGTAGCCTCACACAGGGAACCTCTGAGCAGTGACTCATGATCTCGCATGCAGGAGACTTGCTGAGGTCCCAGGGCTGTACCACTACTTGGAATCATCAAGAAGCTTAGCAAATTAAGAAGTGAACAATCTTAAGGACAGAGCCAGCTATTGTTGCCAATTTTATAGGATTAATGTTATAATAGTCACTGCTCAGCTTTCCCGAGTCCATCTTGTCGTTGACTACTCACAGGGTCTGTTGAGTCTTTCTGCTTTTCTTCACCTCCAAATCCCTCTGGTTGCCTTTCCTTGATGTTGCTCTTTGTGGAACCAGAGCCTCCCTTCACCCCACCTCACAGTAATTTGACTAAGTGGTCAGTGATGTTAGCATTAGGAGTAAGTTTACCAAAATCTTAGGAGGCATTATCTCTGCCATTGAGTGACTATATGAAAGGGCGGTGAAATAGCATCCATAACTACGCAGAAGCAGATATTATGACCTCTGTTCCCTGTGGTGATGAGTCTTCAGAGGCAGCACAGTCAGGGCAGGCAGCCTCTCCACCCTCCGTTTCAGTCTCCTCAGTCCCAGAATGATGGTGAGGCAAGAATGGGAGTGGGGGTTGAATTAGGTCAGAAATGGTTCATGAATTTCTTCTCACATCTTGGAAATATTTCCCTGTAATGCTGTGGTGAAAGAAATTCTGAGACTGTATCATGGCTAAGTGAGAAAGTGCTAATAGGGCTCAGTGGGAAAATAGGCATTTTTTGAGTATTCTGTGCAAGTCACTGTTCTAAGTAATTTACATGGATTATCTCATTGTTATCCCATTTTATAGATAAGGATAACAAAGAGAGTCCCGATTGTTGGTGTCTGCTATAATCTTGAGAAAGGTCAGAGGCAGCATAGAGGCCATGGTTTCTGACTTCTGCACCAAGTAATCTCTCAATTCTTTTGTTTTCTTTGAATACTCGAATAACATATCAGTGATTCTGGCAGTGATCTGCCTTAAGTCACTGTCCTAGCAGGTGTCCCTTTTGCCACTTCCCGTGTTCATCATCCTTCTCTCCAGGGTCTTAAGAGCTCCTACTTAAATGCACTGATCCAGTCATGGACTCTATGACAACTTCCACATTGTTGACCCAGGAGGGATGATGAAACTTGCCTTGCTCTGTCTGAAACCTCACAAAGGTGCTTGGTTAAACATGCTGAACTGGTTGTTCAGAAATGCACTGTTTTCCCAGTGCTTCTAGTGACCTGCGTTCCATGACTATCTTCTGCTCTTTGGCACATTACCATTGGAGATGTCCATCTTCCTTAAATTTCCTTCTGGCACAAGCTGAGATTCATGACCATAGGTTAAAGGCCAACTCTACATCCATAGCACTGGGAGGACGCTGAAAAAAAAGCAGATAATTTTCTTCCGAAATTTGTACCCTCTCATGTGTGCCTCCAGAGCCAGTAAAGGTTTTCAAATGATGATTGCAGTCTAACCAAACGTCTTTGGTTATAGGTCTCATGTCTCTAGCACACTAGTGTATGTATTCATAATTACTTAAAAGGTATACAGAATGCATAGTTTACACAATTCATTTATGCAATTCACTTAATTTTATTTTCATCCTCACAACTAAAGTAGGGATTATTATTTCTATCAACCCAGGAAGAAATCCAGTCTTAGGGAATTCAAATGATCTTCACACACAGCTGGAAAGAAGCAGAACTGGAGCTGGAATCTAGATTGTTTGACAGGAGGCCCACGGAATTTACAAGAGCAGGAAGTTGGTGAAAAACTTGGACAAGAAATTGAGTAAGGGGATGGGCAGCTAGCTTTACTCTAGGTCACCTCCATCCCTTGCTCTGAATAGGATCCAGGGAGCTGGGGTTCAGAGGCAGGTCATAGGAATAAAGCTATAATTACTGAGTGAAACAGCTGTTGAAATGAGCCGCAAACGTTTTGGCTTCCTCTTCCCTTTCAGAATCCTGTATGTTAGTGGTTTCCAAACCATGTCCTGAGGAGCCTTTGAGTTTGTGGAGATTCCTCAGGGTTAACAGGACACTGTGGCAGAACACCTTCACAGTGCCACATTCATCAGCTTTAGATATTGAGCAACTGCATACAATTTAATTTGAAGAAAAAACAGTCTGCTACTTAACAGTGTGGTAATTGCGGGGGGAGGAGGTAAGGAGGAGAGAGGTGGAAGAGGGTATAGAGGGGATTAAGTGGTGATAGGGAAAAATAAAATAAATGGAAGAAATAAAAATAAAACAAGAAAAAAATAATCATCATTATATAGGACTATTTAACCTCCTGCCCATATAGTTCTCTTGGACAGCTGGATAATTTTCAGCCATGGTTACCCCTGAAAGAGGTGAACCATGACCTACTAGTAAAGTGACTCAGAAGGAGCTTGGAGCTAGAGTAATAATCAGGCTTAAGACACAGGATTAGAAGCCACAGGGACATGGTCACCTGGGGTCAGAGGAGGGGCCCACTGTGATGGCGGGAACTCTGCGCTGAGCAGGACACTTCAGGGAAGGTGTGGATGAACAGGAACTGAGAAATGAATGTATAGATCAAATTCCAGGTTTTTCTCACACTTACACCAGAGTTCTCCTAGTTTCCAGTGATCCAGGCTGGGCTTCATGCCCAGGAACCTTCATGAGCTAAGTTCAGCTGAAAACACCACCAACCACATTGAAGAGAAGTGGGTCTTGTCTTCTAAGCATTCTGTCACTTTCATAAATGTGTGAAATCAGCATTCAACCCTGTCATCTGGCTGTAATCACTGAACTCCATAAATTCTACTAGTAAGCCTGGCTCCTTTCAGGTCAGGATCTGGACTGGGTCAAGAATTAGGAACAAGAATGGATACCGATTGAAACTTGATATAAAATAACTAAATTTAATCCTAAGCCACCATCATCACCATCCTGAACCTGCTATAGAAAGTCAACAAACCATTTTTTTTTCCCTGTATAGGGGAAAAAAAATCAGAGACCTTGTCAGAAATCATTTTGTGATTCTGAAGAAAAGGCGATCAGAGGCATGAACTCAAGAACAGCAGCGTCATTAAATGCTCTCCTTTCCCTGACCCTGGCATCAAAGAAGCAGCAGCTGATAGACAAGATTACCTCGGAGAGGAGGAAAGGCCTTGGACAGCTTACTGCTGGGTATCCTTGGCCTGGGTTGAACATTGAGGTGGAGCTCTGACCTGTCGGTGAGCTGTGCCCTGGGTTGCTACAACCACTCGGCCTGTCATCCCCCTGGTGACTCCGTGTACCCACAGCAGCGCCCCGAACTCACTGTTATATTAGGCAATTGCGGCAAGTCCCGTAACCTGATAGCAGCACGTTATGCCATTTTGTGGGAACTCTGTTTTCTGGAACAGACTGAGGTCCCCAAGCTCTGGTCTTGTGCTGTTCGGGTGTGTCTTTCATGAAACACTCGCTATGTGAAAAAACAGCCTGAAGCACTAACTCACTCCGTCCTTGGAATTTATTTTCAATAATAGCATGAAACTGACCCATTTCTTTCAAAGGATTCTTGCCAAAAAGAAGAAAATTTGCTGAAAGCAATAAATAATTCCTTTCTTGGTCTGACATTTGTCACCTGGTTTGTTGAAATACTGTTCTTTTGGGTCAGTTACATTTTTTTGTAAATTAAAATGTAGTGAAATAATTTTTTATTGTCGATGAAGGAGGTACCTTAAACCCTTGTTTCTTAAAGAACCTACTAAACTGAATAGGACGTCAATGTGTAACATTTCAGATTTAATTAATGAAAATGAGTGGGGAAAAGTAATGAGGATTTAACTCCCGGTTTTCACGGTTGTAATAAGAAGTAAATTGTGCCTTGTCATCCCCCCTTTACAACAGCAGGCTTTGAGAAAATAGAAATAAAAGAGAAGAAGCCGAGTAGAACATCTTTATTATTCAACCTGAGGGACTTGTTGTAGATACGTAGGAAGAAAAGAAAAAGGAAAAATTCGATGTCACATCCAGTGGCAGCAACATTGTCAGTTTGGGCCTTCTGAGCCATAGTCCCATGTTCTCAGTGAGGATTCTGATGATATATGGGGCTGGACTCCCTGATCAGATATCCTCAAGAGTTACTTCTAAAGCTGTGTTGGGGGAGTTGGAGAACACGATTTACCATGACCAGGTGCAAGTGAGAGCTTGGGGAAGAGGAGAAGAGAAGGGAGGAGACTAGGAGGGAAAGACAATAGCTAAGCAAACTAGGACAGGAGGGGAAGAACTCAGAAAAGCTCAGAAGGTTTGATTATATCTCCCCTAGAGAGATGTGGGAGAACTTGAGGCATGCTTGGAAACCTGACACATGCAATCTGAGAAAAGAGAATTACAGGTAACGTTTAATGTTTGTGTCAAGCATGTGGAGCCTACGTGTGGGATGTGTGCGGGAGACGCAGCTGAGGGCTTGCTTCCCATCAGACCCTAAGGACGGGTAAGCTGGCCCAGCTGTGGCCCGAGCCCCTCGGCCTCTCCCTCCTCAGTGAGCTGGGGACGCAACCTGTGACGCCGTGTCTTAGGAGCTTCCACGGGTAAGTTTTTAAAACTGGGGAGCTATCACTGCAGAATTATTTGCCAACAGTTTTCACACAAAGAAAAGTTTCTAAAGGAAGGAGTGTGTTCAACCCAGGATCCAAATTTTTACCAGAGGAAATTTCCAAAAACAATTTATATCATAGGATAGTGCCTTTTTCTGATATATTCATTGTATTTTTAGAAATTTCTCATTTAAAATCGGCCTCCCAACATTTTTATGTCTTTTTATCAAATCCAGTGCACTGCTTGCTATGTTTGGAGCTGTAACTCTGTCCCCACTGTCTCCTAAGGCAGCGGTTCTCAACCTGTGGGTCGCGACCCCTTTGGCGGTCGAACGACCCTTTCACAGGGGTCACCTAAGACCATCCTGCATATCAGATATTTACATTACGATTCATAACAGTAGCAACATTACAGTTATGAAGTAGCAACGAAAATAATTTTATGGTTGGGCCACAACATGAGGAACTGTATTTAAAGGGCCAGAAGGTTGAGAACCATTGTCTAAGGACTGACCATCAGCTGGAAGGGGCAGGCCCAGGAAGACACAGAGCTCTAAGTGTGCTGCCTGACAATGTCGCGTTGGGCCTGAGTGGACTCTGATTAACCGCAGCTCAACATCAGCAGGCCAGTGACCTGTGGCCTGGTGAGAAGAGTGGAATCGGTCCAATTAGATTCCTTTCTTGACATTTTTGGACTTGGAAACTGAGAGATTGGCTTTTTAGCTGTAAAAAGAGCATGTGGACTGGGGGCTGGGGTGGCCACCATGGAATGGGTTCGAAATGGGAAGAGAACAGAACAGATCCAGAGAAAAGGAAGAGCAGCGAAGAGGGAGCCGAGGAAAATACCCTAGAGCAGTGGTTCTCAACCTTCTGGCCCTTTAAATGCAATTCCTCATGTTGTGACCCAACCATAAAATTATTTTCGTTGCTACTTCATAACTGTAATGTTGCTACTGTTATGAATCGTAATGTAAATATCTGATATGCAGGATGGTCTTAGGCGACCCCTGTGAAAGGGTCGTTCGACCGCCAAAGGGGTCGCGACCCACAGGTTGAGAACCGCTGCCCTAGAGTAGTTTTGGTTTCTGGCAATATTTCAGGCTTCAAGAGTTCATATGGTACAGTGGGGCCTTGACTTATGAGTTTAATTCATTCCGAGAACGAGCTCATTAAGGAGCTCGTTAAGGAGCTCGTTAACTCAAATTACTCTATCAACTCAAAGCAAAAAATCGGCCGAGAGACAGCTCGTATCTCAAAAAACTCGTTAGTCGGGACACTCGTAAGTCAAGGCCCCACTGTACTTCATTTCTTGTCTTTAAATTCCTGTGACTCTGATTCCCAGCCATTACACCTCCCTGCCACCACTCCCAAAAACTCACCTTCCAAAATACCAGCACCTCCACATCTGGGCTTGCCTGGCTCTCTAATCCTTCTAGCCATGAAGATAAATGCCTGAAAAAAATATCTTTCTCACTCTATTTGGGACTATCTTTGCCAAACAAAGAGAAATAAAAGTGCCAAAAAGAAGACAGAAAATATAAGTAAAAAACAAGGAAATAGCCCTGGCTCGGGCTAGTTTTGCTCAATGGTTAGAGCATCATCCACCATCCAAAGCGTCATGGGTTCGATTTCCGGTCAGGGGCATGTACCTTGGTTGTGGGTTCGCTCCCAGTTCCCTGTAAGAGTGCTTGTGGGAGGCAACTAGTCGATATATGTCTCTCACATCGATGTTTCTCTCTCTCTCCCCTCCTCCTATCTCCCTTTCACTCTGGAAATCAATGGGGAAAAAAATCCTCAGGTGAGGATTTTTAAAAAAGAAAAACAAAAAACAAGGAAATAATAACAAATTAAATATAAAAGATCTGATCAAAATGTAACTAAATTTGCCTGGTCAGTGTGGCTCAGTGGCTGAGCATCAACCAATGAACCAGGAGATCATGGTTTGATTCCTGGTCAGGGCACATGCCTGGATTTTGGGCTTGATCCCCAGTAGGGAGCATGCAGGAGGCAGCCGATCAGTGATTCTCTCTCATCATTGATGTTTCTATCTCTCTCTACCTCTCCCTTCCTCTCTGAAATCAATAAAAAAAAAAAACTTAAAAAAAATTCAACTAAATTTGTTAAATTTAAGCTCTTAAAGTAACAATTTAAACTAAAATATGTACACCCTGAAAAAAGGAAGAATAAAAGAGGACAACACAGTGAACAGAATAGGAAAAGACTGAAATTTTTTAAAAGAACAAATGGTAAAAAAAAAAAAAAAAAAATACTAGGGAGAACTTCAGTGCTTTTTCTGAGAAGAGAAACGCCAGAAGAGGATGCCTTCTATATGCCAGCTGCTTTATACACATTATCTTGTTGGATTCTCACAACCAGCCCTATTTTATAGGAGCGCAAACTATTTAAAACAGGGAAATAACCTGCCAAAGTGGGAAAGCAAAAGAGAACAAAATGCCATGTCTGACTGGCTGCAAAGATGATGCTGGGCAGGAACACTCTGAAGGAACAATGGGTGTGAAGTCTCCAATCAGGCAGCTGTCAGAAAAGGCTCGTGGACCTTGAGATGGGAGCCCTGAGAGGGAGCGATCTCCAGCAGGTTTTCCCACCTGAACGCCTCAGCAACAAAAAGCTGAGGATTCCACTCTATTGAGTGTTTGCAGTTGTTGGGACTTTCCATACAGCTGGCTCTTTTACAAAACAAAGCCTGGCCTGAGACATGGTTACCAAGTGAGACAGCTGTGGGGTGGAACTTGCATGTAGCCTCATCTGAGGTCAGTATTGAGCAAACGAGATCAGGCACATCTTGTAAAAAGCCTTGGTGATATTTACCAAAGGATGTGGCTGCCAATGCGAACAGCACAGCCTCAGTGGTGGGTAGCTTACAATGCCTGGAGGCGGGACATTCCCCAGTGGTGCTGTCCGGGCATTGGTAAGGAAGGACTTATCTGGCACAATTACAAAAACAATTCAGGTGCAGAGTTTGAAACACAGCTGGCCCGAAAGGTTTGGAAGCGCAAAGCAGTTTTTTAATCCCTCTCCAAAATATGATGGCATTCTGTGAGGTATCCCTCTCCCTCTTTGGCAGGGGAGCACACTGAGAGCAGGAAGACAGGAGTGAGTTATGCCAGAGTATTTACTGCACCCCAAGGCGGGCAAAAATTGGGACCTGAAAGTCCAACTTCCCGGGTGAGGGGTTTGCATTTTGGTGCCCTTGTTTACAACACCCAAGGGGTCTTGTACCATCTTTTCCTTTTTCATTCATTGGTCACAAATAGATATAAATAGATATAGGTATAGATAAATATAGAGATAGAGATAGAGATAGAGATGATAGAGATAGAGATAGAGATAGAGATAGAGATATACTAGTAGAAATAGATATAGATATAAATATAGATATATAGATATAGATATAGATATAGATATAGATATAGATATAGATATAGATATAGATATAGATATAGATATACTAGAGGCCGAGTACATGACATTCATGCACTGAGGGGGGCGGTCCCTCAGCCCGGCCTGTGCCCTCTCGCAGTCCGGGACCCATTGGGGGATGTCCGCCTGCTGACTTAGGCCCACTCCCTGCAGGTGGACATCCCCCGAGGGGTCCTTAGTGGTGACGCTGAGGTGGGAGAGGCTACCGCCTCCGCTGCTGTGCTCACCAACTGTGAGCCCAGCTTCTGGCTGAGTGGCGCTCCCCCTGTGGGAGCGCAGTGACCACCAGGGAGCAGCTCCTACATTGAGTGTCTGCCCCCTGGTGGTCAATGCATGTCATAGCGACCGGTCATTCCCCTGTTAGGTCGATTTGCATGTTAGAGTTTTATTATATAGGATAGATATATAGATATATAGACATATATGTATGAGATATCAAAGGCACTTTACCAAATGCTAAAAATTTCAAAGAAGCAACAATCTTAGTCCTTGATGGCTGATATGTGCAGCAATCCTCCACTGTGAGCCTAGGAAATACTGCATCTAAATTCTCCACGGTAGATTGGGAAAATAGAACTGATTTTATACACATAGATTCACTGTTATGTGAACACATAGGAAAAGAATGACTTTGGTCTGGAGGAGTCAAAGTATGCCTCAGAGGGGAGGTGAAGTATGAGTAGATGTTCATGGGAAGAAGAAAAGTAGATTCCAAGTGATAGGAACAGTCTACGCATGGCTTTGAAAATAAGAAAGGGCAGACATGTTTGAAAAATAGCTAATAATCCTGTATGCTGGATTGTGGGGTTAAGGTTAGAAAAGTGACTAAGAGTCACATCATGCAAAATTTTGTGTGCTAACATAAGGTTAGAATTAATGCTGCAGATGAACAGATTTTAAAAAGAGGAGTGATATGATTATATTTTAGCTTTAGAAAATAATTGAGTCAAATTATACATGGAAAAATTTTTAGAAAGCATTTATGTAAAATTTCTCTACAACTTACTGGAAATGACAGTGAGGAAATTAATAAAGGTGTAAACTCCAATGATAAAAAGTATGGGAGAGGAGACATTAGACAAGAACTATAAGCTATCTTTTAGAAGATGGGAAGCTGAGAGAAGAGGAATAGCTGAATGAGCAGGACAGAGAAAGCTAATAAAACCTAAAAGCCTAGTAAAACCTAAAAAGAGGAAGCCAAGAAGAAGCAAGATTAGTTGCTCTAAAGAGCTTTGGAAAGGTCAGGAATTTATGGTCCCTGGTGCTTATGAAGATGAAGGAATGGGTGGAGCAAGAAAACAAAGAATTCGTCAAAAGTCTGCATAAGTTATGGACCCTTCCCTTTGCCCCACAGCCAGGTGAGTATCTCTCCCTTGTCCTTGGAGAAAACAAGATGTTCGCTCTCTGGCGATGCTGAATGAGCAGGGTTCTGGACTCAGTGACACCAGGGAGCTAAACAGAAATGGGATTCAATGACAGCCACATTCTGAAGGGTGAGAGTTAGAAACTTTCCCTCAGCTCCATGAATGTACTCCAAGCTTATACTCCCCATGGAGGAGACCGGCAAGTTCTTCTTTGAAGAAAGTGACCTGCCCCAATAGAAAAAAAAAAAAAAAAACTACCAATACTGACAATACAATTAGGTACAGTCCCTACCAATACATGGAAGTCACCCAATGAATGCCTGGGTCCCACCTCATCACTCAACAGAGAACCTCACTAGATGGTAAGTCCTTCCCAAGTACAAAGGGCTTCCAGTCAACTTTTTAGTCCTGGACACCTAGATGTAAACAGACAGCCAAATATCTCCAGGTGTATAAGAAAATCCTCTAATAGAAAAGATTTAAAAATCAAAAGCAACTACAAATAAAAGTGGGGTGTGGGGAGAGAATAAACCATGGAGAAAAGAGAAGCAATGCAAGAAAAGAAAACTTTAAAGAAACTTTTATTAATGAACAGTTATTGCATGCATTAAACAACAGGATACAATAAAAAGAGAATAGTAAGTAAACAAGAAAAATATGCAAATTACAAACATATCAGTAGAAACAATTTTTTAAATTAATATAAAATAATTGAGAGGTAAAATTGAGAAAATCTTTCAGAAAGTAGTACAAAAATACAATAATAAAAAATAAAAACGTAAAATATCCACACCAAGGCATATCATTGTGAAATGTCCAAATATGAGGGATAGAGGAAATCCTAAATACTTCCAAAGAGAAAAACATAAAGAATCACAGTGGTGATGGATTTCTTAAAAGTAGTACTGGAAACTAAAAGACAATGGAGAAATGACTCCAAAGAAAGTACTTATTTTCTACCTAGAGTTTAGCACCTGGACAAACTTTCATTTCTATTTAACATTAGAACAGAGGTATTGCCAGGTATGTGAAGTATGGCAGACACTACTCACACCAATATTTGTTTCCCTTTTTCTTCCTGGAATCCAGAAGGTTGCACTTCCCAGTTAGGCGAGGCCACGTGTTCTGATCAAGTGGCTGTGAGCAGAAGTGACTTGTGCCACATCCTGGCCAAAACATTAAAGAGAGAGATGTGAGTGCACGCTTTCTGAAGAGGCCTCATGTTGAGATGGTAGAGCCAGAGGATGGAAGCAGTTTGGATCACTGGAAGGCCAGAGGAGAGACAGCTGCCCTGCAGGGTTACCTGACCTCCAGCAGACTTGTCTGAGTCGGAAGAGACTTGATAAACGACACCATAAGTTGTGATGGTTATTTGTAGCATAGTCTGGCCTAACCAATACATAACCTACCAAAAATAATTCTAACTGCATCATTTCTCAAAAAGTTAGTGGCTACCCTGTGACCCAGCAATTCCACTCCTAGGTGATACACCCAAAAGAAATGAGCACATGTGTTCAACAAAAGATGGGTACAAGACTATTTGTAGCAGCTGTAATCTATACTAATAAAAGGGTAATATGCTAATTAGACCAGGAGACCTCCCAGGAGACCTTCTGGATATCCTTCCAAACAAAGCCATGGTGGCGGGGCAGAGGCAGAGGCAGTTAGGGGTGATCAGGCCAGGAGGGGAGGGCAGTTGGGGGCGAGCAGGCTGGCAGGGGGGGCAGTTGGGAGCGAGCAGGCCGGCAGGGAGGTGCAGTTGGGAGTGAGAAGGCCGGTGGAGGGGGGGGGCAGTTGGGAGTGAGCAGGCCAGCAGGCAGAGTAGTTAGGGGCAATCAGGCAGGCAGGCAGGTGAGCGGTTAGGAGCCAGCAGTCCCAGATTGTGAGAGGGATGTCCGACTGCAGTCAGACATCCCTCAAGGGGTCCCAGATTGGAGAGGGTGCAGGCCGGGCTGAGGGACAACCCTCCCCCCCCCCCCCCCGTCATGCACCAGGGCCACTAGTTATACCATAATACCATAATATTCAAACACTTTACATTTATACTATATACCATAGTAAAAAGCAAACAAAAGAATAAATTACTGGTACATGCAACAACATGGATGACTCTCTAAACTTAATGAAGAGTAAAAAAAAGCCAGATATAAGACTACATACCTTATGATTCTTTTATATGAAGTTCAAGAACAGGCAAACTATTGATGGTGATAGAAGTCAGATTAGCGATGGCCTTGTTGGGGGTGGTGGCGTAGGTATTATTGGGAAGTGACAGGAGAAATCCCCATAGAGTGCTGGAGATAGTCAATCTCTTGATCTGGATGGTAGTTACAAGAATAATTACAAAGTAGTTATTGGACTGGACACTTAAGTTTATTACACTTTACTATGTTTGTTGTACCTCATCTAAAATAATTTCTTAAAGAAAATAGAAGAGACTGGATCCACCAAAATGAGGGCATAAAGCCAAAAGCAGGAATGCATGGGATCCAGGTGACAGGCAATCCCCCAAGGGTCAGAGATAAAGGGGATTCCTAAGATTCCCAGGATGGCAGCTGTACAGCAGGCTGGGTTGCAGTCAGTCATGGTGGGAGGCAGAGGCAGAGATCAGAGAGAGAAGCATCTAGAAAAAAGGGAAAGGAAAAAGAAACTGATAGATTATCTCAGTGTTCAACTCTATTCGAGAGAACATCAGTATTCCATAGAAGAATTTGGGGAGGAATTAATGATAAACACATGAAAAACTAAACAACAACCAAAAAAAGAGGCTATCATTAATGAAAAAAAGTTACATAAACACATACTATATGGCTGAGCTTACATTTAGCCAAAATCTTGTTATACAATTATATTGGGAGGACGGGAAGTAGGAAGGCAGAGTGGGCAAGTGTGTGGCAAAGGGGTATGTATGGTAAGAAATCTGAATTATCATCACCTGCAGAAGAACAGCTGTAGAGTGCCTACATTTAAAAAAGATAAGGAAATAGCTGCACATGCAAATGATTTAGAAATAAAAAGCAAAGACAATAAACAGTTGAAAGTGTTGTGACTCAAAATGAAGAAGACAGAGGACTGCTATTCTTTATTGGCTTCTAAAACTACACACATAAAGTATTTCAGCACCTTGCTGAAGCAATTAAAACATGTCTCAGAAAACTGCAAGACATCCTATATAATAAAAGCCTAATATGCAAATCGACCCAATGGCAGAATGACAGGTGGAACGACCAGTCACTATGACGTACTGACACCCAGGGGGCAGACGCTCGATACAGGAGCTTCCCCCAGCCCGCAAGCCCCAGGCCAGCCAAGGCGGGTGCCAGCAGGGCCCCCCGCTTGATCACCCCACCGGTCACCCCATAGATTGGCCCTGATCGCCGGCCAGGCCCAGGGACCCTACCCATGCACAAATTTCGTGCACTGGGCCTCTAGTTTAAAATAAAATAAAATAACTCATTCCAAAGCACATTTTGATTCTCTGCTCCATCACAGCTAATAGCATGACGATATTGTACCAGGGTTTAGAATATTTTAGATGTAATCACTTTTTGTCATGATTTTAAGTCCTGATTGTGCAATTTAAATGTGCCTTTAAAAAATTAGATTCCATTAAAAGGAGCATGGTCCCATTAAAACGAGGCACCCTGTACCTAGAAGAGGCTAGTCCTGCAATTTCTGCAGGCTTAGTAGAGCCATAATGTGGAAAAAATAGGTACTGTATTTGTTAAGATGCAAAAATTGTAGGGAATCAAAAACCTCAACTCAGTGTGGCTTAAAGAATAAAAAAGAGAATGTATTTCTTTCCTCTAAAGTGCTTAGAGGTAGAGAGATTCCAGACAAGGCTGCATCAAAGAGGTCACCAAGTATCCAAGCCCTTCTGTTGCTTTCTGCTTCACACACCACAGTGTTGGCTCCATCCTGCAGCTGGCACCTCTCTTCATGTTAAGATGCTGGTACTGTCTGTTGGGGCTAATCTTTCCTCATTCAAGTCCATTGGGAAAGAGTGGGCATTTGTGACTGATGATGCCCAGCAAAAGTCCCAAATTTTTCCCATTGGACAGGCTTAGGTCACATGCCTACTATTGAACCAATCATTGGCCAGGAGAGGAATGCACTAGAACCCCTAGTGGACACAACCTTCCTAGATCCACACTGATGCCTAAATGGGAAGTAAGAGCTGTTGGGAGAGGAGGCAGGGAGACAGATGGACAAACAATTATAAATGTCCCCAAAGGTACTTAAAAAGGGAAGAAGCTCTGAATATGCTGGTATTTGCAAATGCACCATCTTAAGATTGTCATGCTATTGCTACCTCAAAATTCTCATTTTTTAAAATTCCTGTCGAAACTTGAAAAAGTCAAAAAGAGTGGTATTTTTGGAAGTGCAAATAGGGCCTTTGCCATGATAAGCTCTATGTAGGAAATAGCACGTCTCTCCTAATGGAACGAAGACTAGGATAATGTAATGCTTTGGTGAAACAAAGGCTTTTTGTTTTTTATTTGATCTAAAGATAGGCAAACCCTAAGAAAGTCCCTAAATCAAATTAACCCTGGGGGCACATCATAGCGTATCACGCTGTAAGCATGGTGATGGTAGAATCAAAAGAATTTGTTTAAAAGGTCAAAAGATGTAGGATTCCCCTGAGAGTCCTAGTTTAAGTCATTTATATTAAAAAGGGGAAAATAATGTTCCATCTCACTTAATGGTCATAAGAATCAAAACAGATTATTTTTTTAACTACATATGTATGAGGAGTAAGTATGAGGAGAATATGAATAACTGTGGAAGATTGAAAAGGCTGCCTAAGTTCAAAATTTAAGATCTTTTTCTATTCTGAGATAGTAGGAAGTCTGATAAATGTTGCACTTATCTCTAAGTATAAGGCACTTAACATATAAAATTGTGTAATTGAGGGAAAAATTATACAACCTTTGACTCTTTTTATCACTCCTGAGGCCGCCTGCCTGTGTGGACATGGACATGTGATTTCAAGGGGCACCATTGCATCTACCGGAGGTCCACTGGACTTGCAACCCTGGTCCCAGGAGGAAAGAAAGCACATCTCTAATGCTGGCCTTGCAAACTCAAATCAAATGGTGGTGGAAAATGTCACATAGTGGAAGAAAAACACAGAAGAATTCCATAATCTCAACAAACTTAAAAAAATATATTCTGGTGTGCATCTGGGTTGAAGACAGACTGAGTGATCACTTTAAGATGTCTGAATTTCATCATTTGTATTCCATTTGTATTAGTTTGCTCAATATGTTTGCTGTAAATACTGCAGCTGCATATTTGATGAGCCCTCTTGTTTAGACCAAACTGCTGCCAGTAGAACCATAGTACTTAATTTGCTCTACTCTTAATCAGATGATTTATCTAATCATATGACCTTTTAATTCATTGGCATTAAGATTGCTAAACCATCTTACATATGGTAGTAAGACTGTTATGGGAATATTTTTGTGTTTATCACAAGTCAATGATTTACAAATACGGGTGATATTTTAGACTGATTTTTAACATATATTTTTATTGATTTCAGAGAGGGAGAGAGAGGGAGAGAGAAATAGAAACATCAATGGTGAAAGAGAATCACTGATCGGCTGCCTCCTGCACTCCCCCTACTTGGGATCAAGCCCAAAACCCCAGGCATGTGCCCTGACCAGGAAATGAACCATGATCTCCTGGTTCATAGGTCGATATTCAATCACTGAACCACTCCAGCCGGGCTAAACCAGTGGTTGGCAAACTGCGGCTCACGAGCCACATGCGGCTCTTTGGCCCCTTGAGTGTGGCCACAAAGTTTCAATCGCACTGTATGTGCATGTCCGCACGTGGTATTTTGTGGAAGAGCCACCTCAAGGGGCCGCAGTTTGCTGACCACTGAGCTAGACTAATTTTGAAAAAAGAAAGAATGAATGGCAAGTGGATATAATTTACTTTGCCCACTATCTCACTTCACTCTCTCTAAAATGGGCAAATATTTAACAATAGTTTTGCAAAATATCTCTAGATTAATAGATATTCTAAAGCAATTTTTTTCTACTTTTCAACAGCACTTTACATTCAATGTTATGTATATCAGTTTCATGTGTACAGCATAGTAGTTAGACAATCATATACTTTACAAAGTGTTCCCTCCAATATTTCCAGAACCCACCTGACCATACAGTTATTACTAGGGGCCCAGTGCACAAATTCGTGCACCTTGAAAGGAAGTGTGGGCTGCGAAGCTGTGGTGGGCACTGGGATGGGTCTCGGCCCATCCTCCATGCCCCCGCCCGGCTTCTCCAGCTGCAGCCCCTGGTCACCTGTCTGCCGGCAGCCCCGCTCCTGCCAATGCCATTCCCATGCACTGATGGCACCGGCCCCACTCACACCTGCTGATGGTGCAGAGCGATTAGGGCCGGCTCCAGCAGCGGGTGGGAGCAGGGCTGGCGCTGGCTGTGGGTGCGAGCAGGACCGTCGCGGGCAGCAGATGCGAGAGGAGGCTGCCACCCCGATCGCCCCTCAGGAGCAGAGGGAGGTGGAGAAGCCCTGAGGGGTGATGGGGGCTGGCAGGCGCTGCTCGCATCCGCTGATTGTGCCTAATGATCGGGGCCAGCGCTGGGCACCAGTTGTGGGCGCGAGTGGCAGCTCTGATGCCAGCAGCGGGTGTGAATGCCAGGTGGGACCACGACGCACGGGAGCAAAGAATTTTCAGTAACCACCAGTGGCTCTCCCTGATGATAGCGACTGGTGCCCTGCCTTGGTCTGGCGCCCCCACTAACCTGCTTCACCATCCCACCATGACCAATGCCTGCCATGTTCCACGCTCTGCCACCTGCTGACACCCACCATGTTCCACGCGCACCCCCTGGTGGTCAGCACACATCATAGTGACCGGTTGTTTGGTTATTCGGTTGTTCTACTGTTCAGTCTACGTGCATATTAGGGTTTAATATATATAGATTATTGGCTACATTCCCTATTGTGTACTTTACATCCCCATGACTATTTTGTAACTACCAATTTGTACTTCTTAATCCCTTCACCTAGTCCTCCAGTCCCCCTCCCTCTGGCAACAACCACTTTACTCTCTGTGCCTGAGTCTGTTCATATTTTGTTCATTTATTTTGTTCTGTAGATTCTACGTATAAGTGAAATCATATGGTATTTGTTTTCCTCCGACTGACTTATTTCACTCAGCATAATACTGTCCAGGTCCACCCATGCTGTCACAGCTGGTAAGATTTCATTCTTTTATATGGCCAACTAATATTTTATTGTATATATGTAACAAACATTTTTGAAATATTTTTCTATTTATTACAAACATGAATAATTTATAACAATTTTATTTTTGTGTTTGTATTAAGGTGGTAGAATTAATCACAAACCAAATTCAAAATGTACTTCCAGGTGCTTTAGTGACACAACTTTGACCCCAAACACTCAAGTCTTCGCAAAGTTTTCATCAGGCAAACAGGGCAGATATTATAAAAATGGCCAAAGTCAGTAAGGACATAATTGTCTGGCTTCATAATAAAGATAATGATAATAGATCCTACTGAACTCTTACCAGGACTAAGCCCTGTGCTAGACATTTTAAAAAATAGGGTTTGAAAAATATGATTTCCCCTACTTTACCAGAAGGGGATACTGAAACACAAAGAGGCTAATTAACTTGGTCAAATCCACAGTTTGTAAGTGGCAGAGGTAAGGTTTGAACCCAGGCAGTCTGAATTCAAGGCCCATACCCACAATGACTCCACAGTGGAGCTAAGACTGCCAGTAACTCATGGGTTTTATTCTGGGTTTTCATATTCTTTATTTGAAGGGTTTTTTAAAAAACATTCTGGTTTTTAATTTTTAAAATACTTTTCATTTTTATTATGTCATATTATAGCTTTACATTGAAAAGTAAAAAAGGTGATAAATCAATTTCTAGTATTACTGTACTTCAGTTTTATTTCTATAAAAGGAAGATAATAAAATAGTGTTTTGTACTACAGTATAGGAAAGCATAGGTATGTGTTATAAATGGAATAAATCTTGATACTATTTAATTCTCAGTGCAGCTCTGAAAAAGAAGACATACTTTATGACAATGAACAATAGAGGGAAGTTTGATGGCAAGTTTAAAACAATATTAAATTGAGTTTATAGTCTGTGTTTCAGACCTTTAGAGGAAAAGCACTTCAGACCAGAATGATAAATGGGTCTTTTCAGTCCTCATTTTTTTACTTGTTACTACCTATCATAGGCTCTTTATTACAACACTATTTCTAGACTAAAAATAAAAAACAGAGGCCTGGTGATATTTTTTTATCAATTTCTACCTGCTTCAGGTATTTAGAAAAAAATTGTTAGCTGAGATTTTCAGAAACTCATCCTCAAATCAACCCAATCTGCTTTCTTCGTGTTCCCTTTAGTTCTCAACATTGCAAGATAAATATTTAGCAGTTGTCAATCTTTAAAAGTAAGAGAAGTTCAACATGGTTTTTAGTCTCATAATGTCTACACTGTGATAAAATGGAAGACAAGTCAAAAGACAGAGCGGCCGAAACCGGTTTGGCTCCGGGGATAGAGCGTTGGCCTGCGGACTGAAAGGTCCCAGGTTCGATTCCGGTCAAGGGCATGTACCTGGGTTGCGGGCACATCCCCAGTGGGAGATGTGCAGGAGGCAGCTGATCCATGTTTCTCTCTCATCGATGTTTCTAACTCTCTAGCTATCTCTCTCCCTTCCTCTCTGTAAAAAATCAATAAAATATATTAAAAAAAAAAAAGAGGGAATGCTATCAAATAGCCACACTTCAAAAAAGGTGTGGGCGGGGGGGGGAACCCTTGGTTGAGACTTTTGATTTTGGTGGTTTTTACATTATAGAATCCATTTGACCAAAATTTTGATGTAAAGATTGAGCCAGAAAGATATTTCTTCTCTTCTAACAGTTAATATTGCCACATAATGTATGTTGGTTTGAAAATATCTTTTTAAAAATATGAATGTGTTAGAACACAGTAAATAAAATGTCTTTGTTCAGCTAGGTCAAGTTGAGGAATTATGTAAGTTTAGTAGCAGCAAGACGTTCAAGCATTCATCGGTTTAATAATTTTAGTAAGTCAGTTAAAAAAATCTATCCCTGTTTCTTATTTGTGATGTTTGGGGAATGAATGTGCTGATAATTCTTTCGCAACTCTCGCATGCATGCAGCAGGGCCGGTTTTAGGCTTGGGACCCTATGAGGTACTAAAGCAAGCATTCACTCTCTCACACTTGAGGTCACAAATTTTTGCAAGTCAAAAATGGTGAGCATGCCAAAAACATCACAGCACACACTACCAAATAAAAGAACACTGTTATTCTTACAAGGAAAGGTTTGACAAGACAGGAAATAGGCAGGGTCAGCGAAGTTTACTTAATACTGAGACTTATTTAACCATCCTGAAGCCAAAATACAATGACAGTTAAAAAAAATAAACAAATAGCTGTTACACAAAACAAAACCCCAGCATACATGGTCTCTACTGGAGCTGATTATTAGATTTTGAGCAAATACAGGAAGTGGATAACCCCAGGGAGCCCTCACAGAATTCCTAGCCATCTTCCCCATTTACTTCTGTCACATGCCTTTCCCTGAGATAATGTGGATTAAAACAGTTTTAATTTCGTGAGTAGAAATATGAACCCAAACAAAAATTGGCCTTAAAAATGCTCCAAAATAATTTCAGGAAAGGGCAAGACTTTCAAACGGTACATTCTCCTAAAAATGGGGAGAAAGAAAAAAGAAAATGGAAGATAGGAAAAATGTAGCGGTTCATTACAATTTTCCATTTTTTTTTGTTTAAACACAGCAGGAGGGCAACGCTGCTGGCTTCTCTTCGTCCTCCCAGATGCCAGGAGGGATTGTGCAGAGCCCTGCAACCACCCCGTTTTTCCTTAAAGTTATAATCATTGTTCTCCTGTAATGACTGCTGCCTGCTTTCACTCAAATGTGACTGCAGCTTGTTTTCTGCCAGTCTGGGCCCTCTGGGAGCCATGGACTCATAATTGCAGATAAAACTGTTTTGTTTTTTAAAATAAAGAACTTTATGTACCACACTGACAAAAAAGCAAACATCAAGTGACATCTAGTGGATGTCTCTATTATTTTCTAAAGCCTCTAGCAATATTCTCAGCAATAGATTGTCTTAATATTGCTTATAATTTTTGTTTCTCGGAGTCTCTGTCTTTTCCTAAAACAGAAAGGCAGATTATCAGATAGAAAAGATGTCATTTTCTTTGGTGGAAGAAAAAAAATATTCTCTTCCATTAGCATATGAATAACAAGTCTCAAGATAAAATATTCTGGAAATAACTCACCTGTAACACATGCTACAAGTGTGCAAAAAAGGTGTATTCAACATGGGACACATTTGGGCCATTATCAACTATGTAGACGGTTCTTAGATAATGAAATATCAACTACCAAGTTTCTCTTTTATAAAGTTAAAGATAATTACTAATCTGGCAAATCTATCTTTAGTCCAACTCTTGTCCCCATTTTCCATTGTTGTTTGGTTTTGCTGTCATTTCCCCCTTGAGAATGCTGGGGAGAATTATGTGAGTATCTAGGTCCACTTTCCATAACTTCTGGTAATGTTTGCTGGTTCAGCACAAGTTATTAAAGAAAAGTAACTTACCCAGGGTTACAGAAAGCAGCTGAAAACTTAATTGGGGTTGGGACTGTTTAACAATTCCTCTCCGGCGACTGCATGTGCCTGGAGGGCTTTGTGGAGAATAAATGCCTTGCGTTGATGTCTAGAGACTGCATTTGCGGAAGAGACAGAAAGGGAAATTGTTGAGTGAAAAATTGAAAGATGGTGTTTAAATTTAGTATTTTCTTTCAAGGAAAGGAAACTTGGAATATGTAACCCAGATGTCAGCTGTCTGGCTGTCCCCAAGTCTTCCAGTCTTTTAGAGTTAGTCTTCATTTCAGTAATAACACACACACACACACACACACACACACACACACACACACACACGGCCCTGTATGCAGCCCTCTTCTAATTTCCTATAGAAACTAGCATCCCCTCCTTCCCAAGAATTCATGGAAGCTCTGCTCGTTCTTAATCTCAGTTCTGCATCAAGCTTCGTAGGACCGTCTTGTTCTCCACCCACTTTAGCTGGAATGCGGGCATTGTTGCGGTTAGCCCTCCTCCGAAGACCGCTGGCACTAGAGCAGTGTACGGGGCCATCTTTATTGAAGTTTGGGTAATAGGAGGGAAGAGACATCATGGCTCAGCAAACAGATTAAAGCGTAATCCATGCAGTGATACAATGTCTTGGATTTGTTTCAGAACAATTCATTGTGGGAATACTACTCAGCCATAAAAAAAGATGAAATATTGCCATTTGCAACAACATGGGTGGATCTTCAGGGTGTTATGCTAAATGAAGTAAGGCAGAAGGAAAAGGACAAAAAAATATGATTTCTCTAACTAACAAAACAAACAAAAGCTAACTCAGAATTCAGATAACACAATGGCGGTTACCAAAGGGGGAGGTGAGTGGAAGGGCAAATTGGGTAAAGACAGAAGAAAACTAGACTTTGGGTGGTAAGCATGCAATAGAGTATATAGATATTCTGAGTTATAATGCTGTGTACCTGAAATGTATATAATGTCATTAACCAATGTTGCCTCAATAAATTTAATCTCAACATTAAAAAAATAATTTATTGGGGGTTGGGAATGAGGGAGTACGTAGGGATGTGGAATAAATAAAATCAGCTGCGGGTTGCTAATTGCTGAAAGTGAGTGCTGAGTGCATGGGGTTCACCATACTATGCATTCTACTTTTATACCTGATTGAAATTTGCATAATACATATTTAAAAGAATAAGTTCCCTGGTGATCCCTGATGCAGGAGCTTTCTCACTGGCTCCCACCCCTTCTCCTATTAGCCTCCTACCGCATTTGGGGACCTCTCCCTGCCTCTCCTCCTTCCCAGGCTGCCCTGGGCTCTGGGACCCACTTTAATACCTGGGTAGCCCTTGAGAATGGTTTGCTGACTCCCTAAAAATAAAGAAATCAGTTTTCACCCTAAAAGGAATTCTGCCCCAGCTTTACAAAACACCCCATTCAGGTAAAAGCAACACGCTAGCATAGACAACATTTCAGGTTAGTTCTCTTCCTCCTCCTATTTGTATTCTAACTGTTAATTGTCTAACAAGGGTTGACTCAGGGAACTATAACAGGACAAGTAGGTTAGTCTTGGGGAGAAAGCACAAGTCAGATGTGGCGAATAGGTGGTTATTTTGCATCTAAATAAAAGATACGCAAGGCAGCCCTGCCTGGTGTGAGCAGCCCTTGCTCGGAATGGTGGCCTGCTTGATTCCAGGTCAGGGCACATGCCAGGGTTGCAGGTTTGGTCCGTGGTTGGGGTCCTTACGGGAGGCAACTGATCGATGTTTTCTTCTCTGTCTCTCCCTTCCACTCTCTCTAAAATCAATGAAAACATTTTTTTTTAAAAAAAGACATTGTGTCATACATAAATAAAGCTATCTTAAAATAAACCATGTAACTTTCCCTCAGCTACTCATCTCTACTGCAGTAGCCCAGCGGCAGGCAGCTAGCACAGCCAGCCCATCCGAGGTGCCCTGAAACCCCGTGCATTTCCGTGAGACGGGAGAGAGGCCCAAGGGCTGGCTGCCCAGCCCGATTAACCAACCTTTCTCCTATCTTAGCATCAACTGGCAGCTGCTCCTTTAACTTGACTTTGTCTACTTTGGCCTAAAAAATGCAAGCTTTGCTCACTACAGCCCTGAAGTCAGCTGAGGTGAATGTTCACCACCACCCCCTCCGCCACCCAAAGGTGTGCTTCTTAAAGAGAGGCAGAGAAGTTACGTACGGAAAACAGTGTTTCACTTCAAACACATGCGGGGGCAGACGGGGAGAGTCACTCTGGATTACACTAATAATGTAAAGGTGGGACTTGTGCCTGCTATTCCCCCCCCCCCCTTTTTAAAATATATTTTTATTGATTTCAGAGAGGAAGGGAGAGGGAGAGAGAGAAACATCAATGATGAGAGAGAATCATCGATTGGCTGCCTCTTGCACGCCCCCCACTGGGGATCAGCCCACAACCCAGGCATGTGACCTGACCGGGAATTGAACCGTGACCTCCTGGTTCATAGGTCGATGCTCAACCGCTGAGCCACGCAGCAGGCTGTCCCCTTTCAACATTTCCTGGAGGGAGGACAGGGACTGAGCTTTGCGGGGAGGGAGGGAGCGGGAGCTGTGGCTTCTGCAGCCACTTGCCAAACGCCTCTAATCAAAGGACTGGGAAAAGTGGACGTGTTACGGTTGGCATGTGCCATTGTCCCCAAGCACATGTGAGACAATGTCAGCACTTACTTCTGGCTCTAAATTGCAAAAACACTTCCTCTCTTTCTGCCAGGACCATTCTTCCTCCCACTCACCCCCGGAGTCTGACACAGTTTCCATTCCAAGGAGACCTGGTAATGATTCCAAGGAGACTGGCTAACAGCATGTTCCCGTGACAGCGCTGGCGGGCGGCGAGAGAGGGCACGGGATAAGTTTAGGCTGAAATGAATTAGGAAACATTTTCAAGTTGCTCTTTGAAGCTTTTATTGCCTTATCATCAAACGGCTTCTCTTCTGTGGCTGTATATTGATTTTTTTCTGACGATGAAAAAGTGTTTCATCTCTTCTATGATAATCAAATAGTCTCAGTTAACGGTAGCCTTTTTTTCTGAGCCATATTATTCCACATATAATAGAATTATCCCACAGTCCCCATCTCCCAGGACTGCCATTCAGCATTAGTCTCTTTCTAATATTATTTTTCCTATCATCCCCCACAATAGAACGTCTCCATTCCAAACATACAGCTGCAGGGGATTATATCATTATTTGCCTTTGCTCTAGTCAAAGTATTTTATGGGAGCTTCCTGTCATTTGTCTTGATCTATGCTACTATTTATCAAAACATCACCTCTGAAATTGCCTGCTTCTCTAAGATGCCAGAAAAATATATTTCATGTCAAATACAAGTTAAGCCATTATAAATCCCACTGGGGTTACAAAACGGGGCACACTTGGGATTTTATTTTCCCCTAAGAATAATGCCCTTCCTAATACTAAGTCAATGGACTTGGAGATGAGTATACTGTCATAATATGTCCCCACAGCCCCCGGCCCATTAGAAAATCGTCACAAAAAAATGTGTTTCTTTCCTACATACTTGTGCGGTGTATGAGAAGGCTGACCTCATGTTTGGTTCAGTGTTCATCCCTGAGTGGGAAGTGGGTTAATATCTTTCCTGGGTGGAAAAAGGGGTATTAGACCCAAATCAGGAACTCTGGAGTCTAGTCCTACAACTGCTGTAGTTTGGTAGTTCCCATGACATCAAGCACATCTTAGCCTCCCTTTGTCTCAGGTAGTCATTTGTAATCTTACAATGTCTTAAGTCACCCTAGAAAGATTATTTACAACTTCACCGTTGCATTTTCTTGCTGTCATTTCCATCCATCTTTCCTTTGCCATCCTCTGTGCTCATTACCTGGTGTTTTGACAATGGCTTCTTGAACTTCTTTGTCACAGACATTTAGTTTAATAGCAATCTTGTCAAAGCTCAGCTCGGATGTTTTGTTTTGTTTTTCAGAGAGGGAGAGATAGAAACATCAATGATGAGAGAGAGTCATTGATCAGCTGCCTCCTGCATGCCCCACACTGGGAATTGAGCCCACCACCCAGGCATGTGCCCTGACCATGACCGTCTGGTTCATAGGTCGACACTCAACCACTGAGCCACACCAGCTGGGCTAATCTTACTTTTTGCTCCAAGTTATTCTATGGCTGGCCATTGCTTGCCTGGTGTTTAACTCCAAAGTGGACTTGCAATGTACCATTCCAAATAGTTAGCAATTTCCTACACGTCCTTTATACTCTAGTCTATTTGAACTTTGGTTTTGACAGTTTCTGAATGTGCCTTCTTTGTATTTTCAAGGCATATCACATACTACACAGATTTCTATATTTGTCTAGAATTTAGATGGCAACCTTCTAGATAATAACCTTTCCAAGGAAAGTTGCTAGCATTTATTGGCCAAATATTTTTTCCCATGGACTGTGTGAGATATTTTACATTCATCATCTCTAGATTTTCCAATAATGTTAGGTGGAGAGTATTATCTGTATTATTCAGATGGGAAGTCATAGACTCAAAAGTGGTTAAGTGATGTCCTCAAGCAACACAGCAAGCATGTGACCACTCACATCTTAGTTGTTTGACCTGTATCATCTAGAAGAACACTAAATGGAATAGTAGTCAATAATATTGTAATACCTATGCACAGTGCTACGTGGGTACTGGACTTATGGGGGATCACTTTGGAAATTATATAAATGTCTAACTACTATGCTATACATTTGAAACTACTATATACTAATATTTAATGTCAACTCTAACTAAAAAAATAAACAAACATAAAAACACTAAAGTGAATGAATCATGATGCTGGCACTTGCCCTGCAAATGTAGCTGGGCAAATTTAAACATGAATGAATGTAAAATGATGTTTTTATACCTTAAATGCAGCCCCTTCACTTTAGATAACTGCCACCAGGTGGCAGTGGTTTGCTACAGCCATAAAGTCTGGTCTCAAGATTTACAAAAAACGGAATAGGAGAGCAGGAAAGGTCAGGGGAAATTATTTGATGCACTCTCCTTATTTTATAAGAACACTGAGAATCTGTAAGGCTATTCAAATTTTTCAGATCTTTTAGTTAGTCAAAGAGCAAAACTTAAACGTGGGTCTAAAACTCCCAAAGCTAGTATTTCTTCATTATACATGCTTGTAAATTTTTTTCCTTCAAAACTTACAATTTATAGTTATAACTTCCCCATATTTTCAATATTAAAATATTCATTAAAATAGCAAATGTGATCAAAATTAAACAAAAAATTTATTATAAAAATCTAAGCATTTCAAAACAAGTAATATGGCTTTCGTGTAAAAAAAACATGTTAAAATATAGATAATGCAAAAAAGGAAAAAATTACATTTCCAACAACTAGAGATAATTATTATTGGGTATATATTTTCCCAGAGGCTTTTTTTTACTCATCTGTAAAACCCATTTTAAAAAATTAGACATAATTTTCATTTTAAAACTAGAGGCCTGGTACCCAGATTCATGCACTGGTGGTGGGCATGGCCTGCAGGGATCAGCCTGCTGTGGGAGCGCCGCTCACTCTGGTCAGTCGAGCAGCTGTGGACCCACCCTCTGAGTGGCTGCTCCCACTGTGGGAGCACACTGACCACCAGGAGGCAGCTCCTGTGTTGAGCGTCTGCCCCCTGGTGGTCAGTGCACATCATAGCAACTGGTTGACCAGTCATTCTGGTTGTTCCACCCTTCAGTCGCTGGGCTTTTATCTATACTAATAAAAGAGTAATATGCTAATTAGACCAGGAGACCTTCCGGAGACCTTCCAGACATCCTTCCAGGCAAAGCTGGGAGCTTGGCCGGCCTGCAAACTGCCCCCAAATGGCCCTCAGCCCCTCACCCAGGCTGGCCACGCCCCCCAGCAGGGACCCTCACCCTGATGGGGGCATGGCCAGCCTATAAATGGCTCTCAGCCCCTTGCCCAGGCCAGCCACATCCCCCAGCGAGGACACCCACCCTTGATCTGGGACCCCTTTCAGGGCAGACCAGCCGGCCCCCACCCATGCACCAGGCCTCTATCTATACTAATAAAAGGGTAATATGCTAATTAGACTGGGAGACCTTCTGGACATCCTTCCAGACAAAGCCATGGTGGCAGGGCCGAGGCAGAGGCGGTTAGGGGCGATCAGGCCAGGAGGGGAGGGCAGTTGTGGGTGATCAGACCAGCGGGGGCGGAGGCAGTTGTGGGTGAGCAGGCTGGCAGTGGGGGGCAGTTGGGAGCGAGCAGGCTGGCAGGCAGAGTGGTTAGGGGCGATCAAGCAGGCAGGTGAGCAGTTAGGAGCCAGTGGTCCTGGATTGCAAGAGGGATGTCTGACTGCCGGTTTAGGCCCGATCCCTGTAGGGACATCCACCGAGGGGTCCCAGATTGGAGAGGGTGCAGGCCAGGCTGAGGGACACCAGCCCCCCCCCCCCCCCGGCCCCCATGCACAAATTTCGTGCACTGGGCCACTAGTATATATAGATTAGACATTTTTCTTTACTCATATTTTAAAAATTAGATACAAACCAAGACATAATGTAATAACTTGTTAATCAAATTAATCTTAAATTTTCTCTATAATCTTACTTTTATAAATAGACATTTTCTTTAGGGAACCACCTGGATCTTTTTATTTTATTTTTTAAATGTTTTTATTAATTTCAGAGAGAGGGTGGGAAAGGGAGAGATTGAAACATCAATGATGAGAGAGAATCATCAATTGGCTACCTCCTGCACATCCCTACTGGGGATCAAGCTCACAACCTGGGCATGTGCTCTGACAGGAAATTGAGACAGTGACCTTCTGGTTCATGGCTCGGTGCTCAGCCACTGAGCCACACCGGCTTGACTCCTGGATCTTTTAAAATTCTCCCAACTTAAGCATGTTTACTAATAAGGGGAGACCATTTTTAATGTACTATTTTCTTCTTCATATACTTCTTGAGAAGATTCTCGGGAAAAATTTCAGTTTCATTTATATTTTGCTTTTTCCTCATTTTCTTTTCAGTAAGGGAAAGAGAAATGTCAAAACCCTGTGTACCCAATCCATCTCCAAGTAGAGATGTAGCTTTTTTGCAAAAGGCATTTCTTTTTCACTTTTGAAATGTTATTTCTTCCCACCTCACCTGTCTTCTTAGGATGATGATACAATACCAGAGCATATTTCTCAGCTGAAAGGACCAGGTCAGTTACATAAAATAGTATATTTTACACTAATGAGTATATGATAAGATGGTTTTAAATGCCTGACAAAGGTCAATCACATTGTCTTTACTAGAATGGTTACATGCCTCTTATGGTGGGCTCTGTCAAGCTTTCTCTCTATACAGGGATGCTCTCTGAATCTATAAATATTACTACCACTATTAGGAAATTTTGGCCCATGTGATTTCTATCCTCTGTGTCTGCTGTTCTTAACAGTCTATCACCTTTGCCTTATGGGTATGCTGTAGAGGTGAGCAGGAGGAAAAGAAGTTTGGGGGGGGGCAGAGATAAGTGCCAACTATTAGTACTCTCTTAATGGGGACCACTGTCGGAGTTAAAGATGTGGGGGAAGAGGAAGGCAGATGAAAGGACTTAGGGTGATTTGGGAATCGTCAAGCAAGAGGATTAGGGTAGGAGCCCTGCTAAGAATGTTCTATATGACAACTTGGACTCAATACTTATGTAATTGTCAATGTTTCTGAGGCCCATTAATCCCAAACTCTGATACCTTCATGTCATAAAACTCCAGATGCCTGTGTATCCTAGCCTTGTAGCCTTCCACCATTCTTCCACTGATGAGATGGAAAATGAATCTGAGGAAATAATCATGATAGCTCCTCCCAGGTGAGGTAAAGATAGTCGTGTGGCAGGAATTACTGTGCAGAGAAGGTGCTCTGGGCCTCGGCCCCCCATCCACCCAGGCCAACTGCTGAAGTACTGGTACGTGGCTCCCACTGCATAGCCACCAAGGTGAACTGGAGCATCAGATTAGTCTGTAGGAGTCACCCTGGTTGTTTCTCTTCTGATGTTACAGTACCAAGGACAAGAGTGGACAAGGGGTCATTAGTGAGACAGAACTGTGAAGGATGAGGAAAAATGCCTGGTTCTGGCTGGGAAGTTACCAAACTGTTAAAATCCAGTTCTTCTCGACTATGTCATTTCTCCCTGTGAGTGTCCTTTACTACTCACATGCATTTCACTTCTGGTCACCAGAAGCTTAAAGGCTTTCCTCTAGACCAGAGGTCCCCAACCTGTGGGTCTCGACTCCTTTGGGGGTTGAACGACCCTTTCACAGGGGTTGCCTAAAACCATCGGAAAACACACACACACACACATATATATATTGTTTTTGTGATTAATCACTATGCTTTAATTATGTTCAATTTGTAACAATGAAATTGGGGGTCACCACGACATGAAGAACTGTATTAAAGAGTCACAGCATTAGGAAGGTTGAGAACCACTGCTCTACACCAAACAGTTCTCTATGACACCAGCTGGGTGTCCTACAATTTAATTCAGTTCTAACACTGTCGACATGAAGACAGTGTCAGAGGCCACAGGCCAAGTGCTCAGTCCCACAAGAATGTCTCCTCCCCTCACCCACCCCCCACACACACTTCAGAAGCTGGTCACAAGCCCAGCACCTCTGCTTCTGACCAACTGACTACGCAGCGGTCGCCAACTGACTACTGGTGGCCCGTGAGGTCTGAAAGGTTGGCGACCACTGGATTAGAGGCTCCAAAGACCCACCCTCCTTGGGTTTAATTTCCTAGAGCGGCTCACACAACCTGAGGAAACACTTATGCTGTTTACTAAAAGGTATGATAAAGGACACAGATGAAAACCTAGATGAAAGAGAAACACAGGGCAAGGTATGTAGGATGGGGATGGAGCCTCCATGCCTGTCTGAACACACCACTCTCCCAGCACCTCTATAAGTTCACCAACTATTTCCCCTGCCCCCATTCACAGCACACACTTCTCCAAATAGCCAAGTCTTTCATCTATCCCCCATGGATATGGTTGTCTCTTTCAGAGTAGCTATAGATCTGAGCATCTTCCTTTAAGTATGGTGCCTAGATGGAAAAATATTCCAGGTATGAAACAGATAAGGGCTTTCATTAACTACCTCTTCCATTCTATATTCTACCACCTGAAAGATTAAAGTACTATAAAGAACTTGGGCTTTGAAACATAGGGCCCAAATTTTATTAGTGGTCATATTGGCTGAAATGTTAAGCAAGTTACTAAATACCTCTGGGACTTTTTAAAAAAAAAAGATAT
This sequence comes from Myotis lucifugus, assembly GCF_000147115.1. NCBI lineage: Eukaryota > Metazoa > Chordata > Mammalia > Chiroptera > Vespertilionidae > Myotis > Myotis lucifugus. The sequence continues at coordinate 8,716,136 of NW_005871071.1, forward strand.
TAGAGGAAGCTCCAAGGAGAGACATCCATCTGTTGCTTCCTGTACATTCACCAGCTAGGGATCAAACCCATAACCTAGGTACGTGCCCTGAACGGAAACTGAACCCATAACCTTTTGGTGCACAGGATGATGCTCCAAACAACTGGGCCACACTGGCCAGGGCCCTCTGAGCCTGTTTTTGTCATCTATAAAGAGTGTTGTGTGTTTTTTTAAATATATTTTATTGATTTTTTACAGAGAGGAAGGGAGAGAGATAGTCAGAAACATTGATGAGAGAAACATCGATCAGCTGCCTCCTGCACATCTCCCACTGGGGATGTGCCCGCAACCCAGGTAACATGCCCTTGACCGGAATCGAACCTGGGACCTTTCAGTCTGCAGGCCGATGCTCTATCCACTGAGCCAAACCGGTTTCGGCTATAAAGAGTGTTTTATCTACTCTCCCACAGGTATGCTATAAGAGTTTGTAAGTGCTTAATATAGTAGACTTCAGTAAGGAGTAACTAATTTAACAGTATAAGACCATATCTCTTAGTAGTCATACTATTTGTTCTTACTCAACTGTTACTATGTTGAGAACAGAACCTACTCTGGCTAGTTTAGCAGAAATAATTTATACCACGACTCAGTACACATAAATATGTAATTCAATCTTCATAGTATTTACCCACCTGACAAGTGTCATTCTCTGTTTTTCTATTCAGTTTCTTTAAATGCTAGTTATGACCCACTGTGCTGTCATGACTCACTAATGAATAGCAACCCACTACATTGTAGGGTATTAAATGGCCTAGAGAACCACTGGATGGGCAGCAACAAACTCTAGCCTGTGCTAGAACTTGGGCAGACAGCTCCGGCAGTCTGCTGTGTGACCCCACATACAAAAATGATGCGTTGGAGTCCCACACTAGTGTACCTGACTGACAGTCTGGTGCAAAGGGGTCTGGGAAATGAGTATAGAAAGCACACCTAGAAGTTTGCCGATGTTAATCAAACAAATCCACAGAAATGAAATGCTGCTTAAACATATTTAAGCAAATGTACATGGGTTGGACAAACTCAGTGGACTAAGCATACATCATTATATTTAGTTTATCCTGATTAAATTCAGTATTTCCTTGGATACAGCCTATTATTGCTATTGCAGTGAGGGAAACCAATATACTAACTACAACTCGTACAATTTACTTAATGAAACAAAATCTGGAGAAATAAACCAACTGGAAATTTCCAAGTTATATTTCCTTTCACAAACATACTCTACCCAGTCAACCTGGGGTCTACCAAAGGAAGATTAAAAAAAACACTTAAAATAGAAAAATAAACTGATGATTCCCTTCTTCCCACTCTCACCAAGAAATCCTAAGCTTCAAAGTTTAGACTCTCCCCCACCCCTCTCTCCCTCTACACACACACACACACACACACACACACACACACACACACACAGTTTTTATACCAATAAAGAGAACAAGGAATAACTTTTTTTATATATCATCTTTTAGTTCAGTTTACATAATAATTTGTATCTGTGAAATAATTCAAATTTATTGAATAAAAGGCTTTGCTTAGGATCTATAAAACAAACCAAAGAATAAGTTGTTGAATGAGTGGCATTTAGTGAGTTAAATAATACAGTTCTGGGGATCTATAACTGATGTACGTACGTTTGATTGAAAAAAACAAAAAAACAAACAATTAGGTTACCATGAATATTTATACAACAACAAATGTAGAAAAACACAAAAAAGTTCAATATGATCCCAACAGATTACCTTTTTCCTCGATCATAAGAGAACCAAATATTTTTAGAATCTAAAGCTTTTAAGTTTACGGAAGTGCACAACACCAAACAAAAACTCTTTATTTCTCATTTTCTATTCTTGGCATAAATTTTAATTTTTTCCAGTAGAACCAAAACCTCCTGAGCCCCTTTCAGTGTCATCCAAAGCCTGAAAAGATAAAAGGTGGCAAGCCATCTGGTTAATTTCAGATCCTCTCAGTTCTCCCCAGCTCCTCATTAATAAGACTTTCATTCCTGCTAATCCATCTTTAAAAAAGATTACAGAAAACAAAACTAAATTTTAGTTCCATAAATTTAAATATTGAATAATTTTCAAAAAAGCTAAGGAAATAGAATTTCACAGTACATTTAAATGATTTATTACCCATTATAATGCTATATGATAGCCATGAAAATCATCAAGAAATTCTACAGCTAAGATTTTAATTTTGCTTAAAAATGGGACTAGTCATATATGCTATTTAGTTACAGATAGCATATTAAATCTCACAATTTTAATTTCCTTCACTGATCATTCATTCCCTACTCAGTTTTTATGATACTTACTTGAACTTCCTCTATTTCTGGATAAAAAATCCTTTCACAAATGAGCTGTGCAATTCGGTCACCCTTTTTTACTTCAAAGAGAAAAAAAAACACAAAAGTGTGTTACTGATCTTTTATTAATGCATTCTCTGTACTCTGCCTTATACAACGAGAACTATAGCATGTGCCATTTAGAAGTACATAACTTGGAAGACTCACTGCATCTATGTGACCATATGTATTTAACATACCTTCAAATTTTTCTTTGCCAAAATTAAACAGTACAACACCAAGATTTCCTCTATAATCTTCATCTATAACACCAGCTGGAGAAAAGAAAAATAATGTTAATTTGTTTTATGCTACCAAAACACTAAGAGTGTGCAATTACCTCAAAAATCACTCTTATGTGGCTCTGAAATTTTTATAGATTTTTTAAAATTAATATTTAGAGAGATAGGGAGAGGGAGATAAGAAACATTGATGAGATGGAAATATTGATCAGTTGTTCCTGCACAGCCCCCTGGTGCGGTATTGAGCCTGCAGCCTGGGCTTTTACCCTGACTGCAAATCGAACCAGTGACCTCTCTTGATGCATGGGTCAACGCTTGACCAGCTGGGCTTTACCAGCTGGGCATGGCTCTGCGATTTTTATACAACTGAGTAAGCATCTGGTAACTACGTAAAGCATCAAAACTAAGAAATCTTACTAATATACAAATAAGAATTTAGAAGGTAGTCCTTATTTTCCAACCGGTTACCCTTATAAATGGTGACAGTTTCCTACTCTAAACTGCGAGCAGGCACTTCGCAACTCAGACAGGTGGTCCTGAATTGCTCTCCAAACTCACTGTCTATCCGCTGCACACCTGCCAAAAAAGACCAGGAGAAAATTATGATTTGGATTTTAAAGGCTTTTCCTGGTGGCAGCTTCCTACTAATCTCCACATTGAAATATGATTGAGTCATAAATAAAAATGTCTGAAAGCCTGAAGATCGGCAGTGGAGTAAGTCAACGCTGACATCGTTAAGCAGCCATCTACCAAATATCAGCACATTTCATTTCTATAATAAAAATGGAGCTGAACCTTTTAATTTAAGCCTCCACCTTTTCTTAGACAGTGATCTCTCAGAAGACATTAACACATTAGCTTAATAATGAGCACACTTTCACTTAGAATCCTGTATAATTAGTACCTGTTTGAGACTATAAACACAAGAGCAAGAGAAATGTAAGCCAGAGCCCAGCTTTGGCCCAGAGAAGTACATTTACCAGACTTGTTAGCACTTATCTTTGAGCCAGGAATTTAAATGTTTCCATAAATACAAGCACAGATAATATAGGTGGCACCAAGGCCTTTTCATTTCCGTTTTTTAAACATTGAAACTTAATTCACAATTCAACAATTTTTAGTGTATTCAGAGTTGTACAACCATCGCCATAATCAATTTCAGAGTATTTTCATTAGCCCAAAAGAAACCCCCTATCTACTAGCAGTCACTCTCCAATCTCCCCTCCACTCCTACCAATTTCCTTTATACCCGCTAATTCTTTTCCCTTGGTTTGTAAAATGCTGGATAGAATTCATGCAAACTTAATTCAATGCAGGTCCATGTAATGTCTATCTAGTAACACCTACCTTCTAAAAAAAACAAAACACAAAGCCAAAACAAAAAAAACACACCCTCTTATCAAAGGAAAAAAGGAAATAAAAGTAATCAGGAACTTAGCTCCATGGGTACCAATGCGGTTGGCAGGCTTCATTATTTAAAGGTCAACTGAAAAAAAAAAACCTTTTTTTTTTTAGAACAAGGGTAAGCATTTCCTTTCAATTTTCTCATATAGGGGGAAGGGGAGAAAGTAAATTTAAAAAAAAAAAAAAAGTTCCACCATAGGAAAAAAAACAAAACTCAGAAAAATCAACATTTTAGATTTTTCCAGCGGATCCCAGGAGAAGTTTAAATTAACCCCTGTGCTTTATGAATGAATTACTAGGGATGTGAAATTGAATTTAAGTATTTTTTAAAACAGTCTTCCTTTCTACTTATACAGCAATGACCAATTCAAAGAATACTGAAGCCTGATTTCTTTCCCCATTACCAGCTGACCATTAAATTTGTCCTTAATATTTATTGATACAATTAAGACAAAGATGGGACCAACTCTTTCCTTTAGATCTATGTGCAGAGAATTTTGGCTGCAGGAATAATGTAGATGAGATTTAATGCAGAAAGCCCTCAGCAGGACATGCTACCCATGGCCTGCACAGATGACCACCGAAGGCAATGGAATCCCATACTGCAAGGCTTGGAGTACAGACTAGGACTCATTTATCTAGATTAGAATGTGCGAGATAAGACAATGTGGATTGACTTCTGAATTCTTTTGTTCCTATTTTACCAGAACATTTTTAGATTACCCAAATAGTACAGATACATATAAAGCAAAAGCTAATAATGTTCCCCTACCCTCCCTCAGGTAGCCAATATTACAGTAATCTATATAATATAAAAGCCTAAGCAACCATTACCACTGGTCTCCACCAATTACTATGACAACACACTGACCACCAGGTGGCAGATGCTCAATGCAGGAGCTGCCCCCGGGTGGTCACTACACTCCCACAGCCTCTGCCCCTGGCTGGCCTGCTCTGATAGGCCCTGATTGCTGGCCAGGCTGAGGGACACCACCCGTGCACAAATTCGTGCACCAGGTCTCTAGTATATTTTATACATTACTTTCTTTTTTGCCACATAGACATTCTTTGAGACTAATATGCATGTCTTAGTCATTCTTTTTAAATCTAAGATATACAGGACCATTATTGTATGTATTTCTTAAATATTATCACACATTCATGTTATTTTCACACTTTGCTATAACACACAGAGCAGCCCTGTACATATGTCTTTGTGTATTACTGCTTTTTATCCTCATCAAATAGTTTCCAAAAAGCACTTTTCTGGGTCAAAGGGTGTGTACATTTTAAATTTTAGTGGACAATTTGCAAAAAAAGGTGTAGCACTTCAAACTTCCATCAACGGTATTTAAGAAGGCCCATTTCCAAAGTCTTTGCAATACCAGAGGTAGCAATCTTTTTAATTCCAGCCAAAGTAATGAGAAAGAAATGAAATGGTATTTCATGGCATTACTTTGCATTTCCCTGGTGACTAGGGAGGCTGGACTTTTCCTCCTCCATATGATTGCTGCGTACTTGCATGTTCTCTTCTATATTTTGTTTATATTTTTTTCTAATCTCTTTGGGTATTTAACTCTTTTGCATATGACTTAAGTATTTATTTTTTTAGTCTATGCTATCTCCTAAGATACAAAAACACTCCCTTTGTGTAAAGGCCTTTACTATCTATCTATAAAGTTGTTTTATCAAACTCAAATGGTTGGGTTTTGAATTTTGAATTCTGCAATGCCAGGTGATCCACCAAGATTTTATGCGCAGCACACAGACATGGGAAAACCTTCAACTAACTAAAAGAAATGAAGTTGTTTGGCAGGGAAAAAAAGCTCTCAATTAAATTTACTTTTTAGCATGAATGCCAAAAGTATTAAGAAAAACAAAACAAAAACAGTTCCAAGTTCACTTATCACTCAAAGGCAACTTGACCTTCAAGAAAAACCCACATAGTAAGGGACATACATTACACCAGGGATATTTCTCTTCATGAGAAAGCAGCAAGTGTTTTGAAGTTATCACTGGAAAAATCATGCATTGGAACTGGCAGAGTGATTAACTGACTTCAGGCAATGTTTTACTCTGTCAAGACTTTGGCATGTCATTTGTTGGAAACCTTTAGTGAAAACTATCCACACCTACCAGATGTGAGTTCTGAACAGAATCCTGCATACTCAACTTTTCCCTTTGACCCTTATTTACTGCCTGGGATTTCTAACAACATCTTTCCTCTGAAATAAAAACTGTGGCCAACTGTGATAGACCCGTGCCTAAGAGACATTTTTAAGATACTCTGCATCCAAGAACACACCACAATGTGATTTTATAAATACCAAACCAATCACCAGGCAAACTAACTTTCCATTTCCTTTACATGAATTTTTTTCAGAGGGTTTGCTTCAACAGAGCAAAAATTAGTAACAAAGTTTCCACATTAAAAAAAAAAAGTCTGTGAAGTCCCTAGGGCACAGGAAATAGAACTTCCAGGATTTAATATGAGTCAAATAGTATTAGAGTTACATACATTAGCATTTAATCCTCCAACCCTTCACAGGAGTGCACACTAATTTTCATTGTTGTTTCTCCAAAGCCCATGTGCTTTCCCCAACCCTTTGAAATTTCTTTTTAAATATACACAATTTTTTATATCCTTAAATTATAGTCCTAAATTACCATACTTGACCTTGTATACAAGTATTTTTGAAAATCACATAACTGAGCCCAGGTAATTAATCTTCAATCCCAGGACGTGGTCCATCCCTGTTTTGTCAAACTCAGCTTCTCTTAGGAACTGCTTTTGGGCTCTTGTCTTGTCCCACAGCACCACCTAGTGACACCATGGGGAGACTAAGGGGCAGGCAGGAGATAGTTCAAGGACAGGTCTCAATCGTGCTTATAACCTATGCAGTGCATGTGACAATGAGCTAACTCAGGACAGACTATGGCTGGTGGTAGATGGGCAGGGGGATCAACAGCATTAAATGGTGGTGGAAAGAACAAGTGGAGTGAAATCCTATGGATGGAGATTCCAGGTTTTTAATGTGTCTACTTGGACTCATCTTTGAGCCAGTTTTCTCATCTGTCAAAAGTAGCTACAGCATGTTAGTGAAGCACTCGCCATTATCAATGGGGATAAGGAAGGGTCAGGACATAACCTTGTCAATGGGGTCTGTCACCAGTAATGAGATCCAAGTAAGGGAGGCATATCAGGAAGGTGAGAATTTCCGTTCAGTAAGGTCGTACAGGATGGCCAGCAGAGGAGCCTAAGGTTCCCTCATGAAAGGGGCCTGGTGAGGAAGTTGTTGACTTTGGGAGACACTGAGTAAGGCCTTGTTATAAGGGAACAGGAGCCATGGAAGACCTGCTCAGCAAGAAATTGAAACAGGCCCAGCTGGTGTGACTCAGTGGTTGAGCATCAACCTATGAACCAGAAGGTCAGGGTTTGATTCCCTGCCAGGGCACATGCCTGGGCTGTGGGCTCGACCTCCAGTGTGGGGCATGAAGGAGGCAGCCGATCAATGATTCTCTCTCATCGATGATGTTTCTATCTCTCTCTCTCCCTCTCTGAAATCAATAAAAATATATTAAAAAAAAAAAAAAAAGAAATTGAGACAGGAAAGGACAGTGTCTTCTCTCTTGACTTTAGGGAAAGATTCTCCTTTTATCTTTTGACAAACATGGATACCTCTCTTAAGGAGGTAAGAAAAATCTTACTATAATATATACCTGCATTTTCTAGAACCTTTTGCTTAAGTGACATAAAAGCTCTTCCTTCTCTTATAATAATAAAATTTCTTCTATAAATGGAGTCATGTTTGGACTAAATGCAGATTAACACTAAACCAAGGCAAAAACCCTATCTGTCAGAGAGTGTCTAGTTAGCCTAGTAGTAAAATAACATACATTTCACATAATGGTCATTTAAAAATTAAACATATTCAAATAGCATTTATAACTATCATGATTGCCTGTTATTCAGAGACTGAAATTTCTAAAAGGCAAGACACAACAGAAACCATTTCCTTTTCTTGAAATAAAATAAGAATAAAATTTGGCATTAGATTACTTCCTCTTAATAAGCAAATGCAAAGTAAATACTTAGAAATATTTACAGAATAAGAATGTAAATACAATACCTCCTACATCTATAAAGTGTTTTGCAGCCAAGCCGGAACGTGGAGCTAAAAAAAAAAAGAGAGAAATTGGCTATTTTAAGGGGGAAGGGCAATTACTTGATATAACTGACACAATTTAAGCATGTTATTACTCTTATTTCCCATCACTGATATCTTCATCTTCACTTTACTTATTACTCTGTATTACCAAAGTAGAAAAGAATAGTTTAGAAAAATCTGACAAGGTTTAATTTGAAGCCAACTTAAGCCAGTCCATCCAAGTTCAGCCAGTGGAGGACTAGGGCGGTGTAGCCATGGACGACTAGAATGAACTGAAAGGTGAGCAAGTGGGACAACCGAAGACAACTGTGTGAAGCAGGGCCACAATGGGAGGGCTGTAGCTGGCAGGGGCACAGAACTGAGGAAAAGGACTTTGTTTTAAAATGAGAGTTCTGAGCATGTTGTAATGTAGACGGGAAGAAGGGGATATGGGAGAGGGAGAGGGAGAGAGGGAGAGGGGAACAAGAGTCATAAACCTAATCAAAGAGTAGCAGAGCCCAGTCTAGAACTTGGGGCTCCAACTCATGATACAGATGCCAAAAGACATGTCCGTATGTAACAAGTGAACCAGCGTAAAAGGCTTAATGTCAGTTGAAAAAAAATGCCAAAAACTAAACCTTAGAAACTCAATTTACTATGCTTTTTATTCTTATTATGCCTTTTATTCTTAAAAAGAAAATATAAAAAGCAGGGGTGGGTGGGAAGAGATCAACCAAAGAACTTGTATGCATGTATGCATAACCCATGGACACAGACAATAAGGTGGTAAGTGCCTGGAGTGGGGCATCAGCAGGTCTCATGGCCAACAAGATAATGATACTCTTGCTATCACCTCCCACCCAACCCTGGGACAGGAAGGTGGGTCACAGTTCCACTTGCTCCTTAGGTTTACTTTGAAGGTAGTCAGGAAGTAATTATGCTCTTGAAAAGAAGTTTTAAACTCTCTCTCCAGGGACAAACAACTGCATCACTCTAGGAAAGTCGAACCTGAGAACTTACACTCCATTCTGTCTCAGCTCCTGCACTGTGAGGTGTTTCCCTAACACACTTCAAGGGGGCAAACCCAAAAGGGAAAAGGCTGTGTGGCCGGATATACTCTGGGACTAACAGGTTTTAGAAGTTTCACTCTCGTGATATAAAATGCCATGTGCCATTATCATGAGCAGGCCTCTATTTTCTTAAATAACAAATATTAGCCATTCTCATCACCATCTTCACAAAGAAATCTTGACTTCATATGCAGTCTGGTTTTTGAAGGGCAAGTTGGTGGTAACACTGGAAAAAGTGACAGTTAAAAGTCACCTATATTTTCAGTTTTTCTCTCAGCGAGAACCTCTTGAGCCAATGTGAGCCTTCTAAGAGCTAAAGTAAGGAATCGGAAAAATAGCAGAGATAAGAGGCAAAAGCAGATATAAGCATACCTTGTTTATTGTGCTTTGCAGATATTACATTTTTTACAAATTGAAGACCTACCATTAGCAGAGAGATTACAACTTGCTGAAGGCTTAGATGATTAGCATTTTTTAAGCACTAAAATATTTTTAAATTAAGATATGTACATTTTTAGACATAATGCTATTGTATACTTAATAGACTACAAGAGTGTAAACATTAACTTTCATATGAACTAGAAAACCCCCAAAATCACGTGACTTGCTTTATTGCGATATTTACTTCATTGCAGTGCTTTGAAATGGAACTGGAATATCTCCAAAGTATAATTATGTAAATAAAAGTTTTCAAATGGCTGCATTTGCCATCACAGTTGGCACTTCCTTATTTTAGGACTCAGGCCAAGAAATATCCCTTCCCTCTTTTATAGCCCAGATAAAACTAAGATGAAGGAACGTATCACAAAAACACCTTGAACCACTTACCTACTCTTCCATAGCACCCAGAAGGAAGAGCTATCTGAATGTCGGTTTTCACAAGGGTTTTCTCCATGGGTGGTACTGTGTAATCATAGGCACTGGAAAGATATTGAAAAAACAAAACACTGGCATTTAGATGTAGTGACTTTTTTGTGGTGAAAGAGGTGACAATATATAAATGCATTCTCCCCTGAACAAAATTTGGTTGGGAAACTGAGGTAATGATTTAGCAGGAGGGGACAGAAAAGATGAACTTTTAAAAAGTATGTGCTTCTCTAACGTGGTATGAAAAGAGGAAGATAAAGAGAGAACCAAGGAAGGAGGGTAAATAATAGCTAACATTTACAAAGCCCTTACTATGCCCCAGGCACAGTTCTGTTTTTATAACTCATGTTAGTCTCACAACAATCCTCTAAGGCAGCGGTTCTCAACCTGTGGGTCACGAACGATGAAAATACGTCCTGCATATCAGATATTTACATTACGATTCAAAACAGTAGCAAAATTACAGTTATGAAGTAGCAATGAAAATAATTTTATGGTTGGGAGTCACCACAACATGAGAAACTATTAAAGGGTCGCGGCATTAGGAAGGTTGAGAACCACTGCAAGGGATCATGAAAAACATGCAGAGAAGGAAAGGGGACAATAGGTGGGCCACCTATCTGGGGACAGCTGGGTTGCATCTGTTCTGCTGGTGTTGGTGGATTGGCAAGCACACCCAGCTGCGGCCATGACCTTTCACGAGCTGCGGGGAGAGCGGACCACTGTGACCAGCCCTGGAGATGCACACTGCTGAGGAACTGATGCTCCAAGATCCACCCAGCTAGTGCTGCTGCTGCTGTTTTTACTGTCGCCCCCTCTTTGATAGAAATTTAAAAATAAGCAAAACTGGAAGTCACTTTGAAGACCTTCATTAAGACTGGTAAAGCGGTAGTGTATCTTTCTTCAATGAAATTTGCTCTCTTCAAATAGTTACACACTAATTTATTAAAGAGATCCATGTCTATTTCAGTATATAAAGATGCTGAAAGTACCTTGAATCCATCTCTTCTTAGATCAGAACAGTGCCCAGACATGGTACAGTCAAACTATGTGTTGTTATACTATTTCTACTTATGAAACTAAGGGGCTGAACTATAGTCCCTTTCAGCTACAACAGTCTATACCTCACTTTTCTTTTTCTTTCTCTTCTCCCTTACTATCATCACAGTTCTTTCTCCTCTTCTCCTGTACTCACTTATGACTTAGACCATAGTTCTCAGGTTAGAATTACCTGGAATGCTTTAAAATACATCCTAAGGCTCAGACCACTCCCTATCTCCAATCCGCTTTTCACTTACCTTAATGGCCCTAAGAAGTGGGCACAGGAGTCCAGTGAAAAAAGGCACTTAATTCAGGGTCAAAAATTCTCCTACATTCAAGCCTTTGGATTAATCAATTCAGCTCCTTACAAACCCCTCACCTGTAAAAGGTAACACTCACCTATTCAGACTGTTGTGAGGATTTAAAAATATATACATTAAAGTTTTTAGTATAGGTAAAAAGTATAGAAGTGAAAAGGGGGGGGGGGGGTAGTATTACTAACATTTCTGCTTTTCCTATTCAAGCCCTTTGTGAAATTTCCAGTCCTTGGGGCAAACTTAAACGGAGAAATTTTATTCACGCTTTAAACAAAAGCAGCCTTCATTAATCCTGCCTAGGTACGTTCACACTAAGCACCTAGGCTCCACCCTGGCTTTTCCTTCTATTATGCACAGCGCCATGCTCGGGCCTTGAAGGGTAAGGCTTGCCTTAAGCATCTCTACCTTCCACGCGGAGAGGATGCAATCAATGTTGCAAAACAAGGCCGCAGAGAACATTCCATGTTGCAAAATAACGCCTCAGGGCACATTTATGAATATTTGTTTGCTATTCTACACTCTTTGCCCAAATGGCTGTTAAATTCAGGTTAAAGAGGAAAGCTAAAATTTTCCAATATATAAAAAAAAAGGCGGAAACTGTACATATATGCAAAAAACGTCTGTCTCTGTAATCTTTTAAATGGAAGTTTCAAGCCGTGGCAGCAGAAGGTAAGCTAACGTGACAGAAAGCTCTCACGTTCGGGAATTAGCCCCAGTCGGCTTGGCTCAGTGGATAGAGCGTCAGCCTGCAGACTGAAGGGTCCCAGGTTCGATTCCGGCCAAGGGCACAAGCCTGGGTTTCGGGCTCGATCCCCAGTGGGGGGTGTGCAGGAGGCAGCCGATCAATGATTCTCTCTCATCATTGATGTTTCTCTCTCTCTCTCCTTCTCCCTTCCTCTCTGAAACCAATAAAGAAATACATTTAAAGTTCGGGAATCAGCCTTCTGTCGGGGGCAGGGATGGAGGGGACGGAAGGCGGCCTCCCCCGGCCCTCCGCCCGGGCGGCCGGCGCTCACCTGTACAGGTCGTAGCCCGCGGGCGCGCGGGACCCCCTTGTTGGGGGCGGTGCGTGCTCGAGAGCCGCACGAAGCGGCCGCAGGCCGTCCTCCTCCGCGGCCGGGGGCCCCTTTGTGGGGGGAAAAGGGGAAGGGTTTTTTTCCGAACCAGGGATTGGGGGAAGAAAAACGGGGGGGGGGGGCCCAAGGGAAAAAAAGAGGGAAAAAAAGGGGCCCGGCCCCCCCCCCCAAATTTTG
>NW_005871071.1:8729266-8803829 GCF_000147115.1 Myotis lucifugus
AGGGCCGTCGGGGAAGTGACTCGGAAGCAGTAACGGCGAGGGGCGCTCGGAGGTGGTGCGTCGCCGCTATCGGCCCGGCCTGGGCCTTGGGAACGTGGCGCTCACTGTGTCCGGAATCCGGCTGCCTCCGTCTCCCTCCTAGTCTCATGTTTTTTTCTTTTGTTTGGTTTGTTTGTTTGTTTGTTTGTTTGTTTATTTTGTGTGGGGTTTTTCCCGGCCCCCTTTTTCTGAGACTATCCTGGAGTCCCCTGCCCGGCTGTTGACTCACCTGGGGCGGCGCCGCCCGAGGCCATGACTTCCCAGGTACTAACCTCAGGGGCCGCGAAAGCCGCGGAGCCGCCTCACGTGGCGGGTGCGAGCCTCTGCGCTCAGTACCGCGCCCCAGGCGGTGCGGAAAGGAGGGTGTTCGATTCCCTCACTGCGCCGAGTGCGCAGGGGTATTGTTACTCTTAGAGGGGGTCGGGGCAGAGGCTTAAGGATCGCCGCAAGGAAAGTCGGTTGGAATCCACAAACCGACCTGATGAGCCCACAGCTGCACGGAGCGCCCTCCCCCAGCCCCCACCCGTGGCTGTGATCCAGAGATCTGGGCCACCTGGGGTAACTTACAGTGGGAATGAGCAAATCGCTTTCTGTATAATAGTAAATTGATTTTTCTCGGTAACAGATATCTCCAGTTATCTCCGGAACCAGCGCAGAAATCTGAATACCGAGTTGTAATGCACTTCGTCAAAATAAACACAAATTATAGTGACCCGGCAGGAGCAATTTTAGAAAAGTGGCAACAATGTTAGAGCCTTGTTGGGGAGGGTTTGAGATTTCCTTAGTGTGCCTTTCCTTAATGGTGGTCCCCACCTTTGCAGGCTCCTTCTAAACGTTGGCATTCCTCTGGGTGAGGTTATGGGTTAGACTGTGTGCTCTCTCTTCACGTGGCTTTAAATATTGCCTCTACCCTACGGACTCCCCAGATGTATACCTGCAGCAATATGACCTGGGCCATGCTGCTTCGGCCTCATCCAGAGACATCATCCCGCTCACCTGTGGTGGTGCTCAGGCCACCTGGCTTTTGAACAGTTTCTAGACCAGTGATAGCGAACCTTTTGAGCTCGGTGTGTCAGCATTTTGAAAAACCCTAATTTAACTCTGGTGCCGTGTCACATATAGAAATGTTTTGATATTTGCAACCATAATAAGACAAAGACATATTTTTGATATTTATTTTATATATTTAAATGCCATTTAACAAAGAAAAATCAACCAAAAAAATGAGCTCACGTGTCACCTCTGACACACGTGTCATAGGTTTGCCATCACTGTAGATGCACCAGACTTTCCTGCTTGGGAATCCATATGCATCCATCCATAGTCTGAGCTTCATGTGTTTCAAGTCTCAAATCATCTCAAAAAGGCTTTGCCTGACAAACTTACCAGCTGGAATAGCTGCCCATTCTTCTCCATATCACCGTTTTCTATCACAGTAATTAGTTTTTTGTTCTAAACATACCTCTTTTTACTGCAATCTGTACTTCTTTTATATATTTACTAGGGGCCCAGTGCATGAATTCGTGTACCTTGAACTGTGGGCCTCGAGGTGGCTGCGGTAGGCACAGGGGTGGGGTCTCGGCCCATCCTCTGCACCCCCGCCTGGACCCTCCCACCATGGCCCCAGTTCCCCGTCTGCTGGCAGCCCCACTCCCGCCACCACTGCTCCCACACCTTGAAGGTGCTGGCCCCACTCACACCCACTGATGGCACGGAATGATTGGGGCCAGCGCCAGCAGCAGGTGCAAGCTGCAGCTGCTGCCCCGATCGAAGGTGGAGAAGCCCTTGGGCAATTGGGGCCGGCAGCCGCCACTCGCACCCACTCACGGTGCTGAGTGATAGGGACTGGCACCGGGTGCCGGCAGTGAGTGTGAGCAGCGGCTCTGGTGGCAGCGATTGGAAGAGGTGGCTGCTGGCCCCAATCGCCCCTCAGGAGCAGGGGGAGGTAGAGAAGCCCTGAGGAGCAATTGGGGCCGGTGCCAGGCACCAGGCACCGGTAGCAGGTGCAAGTGATGGCTCCAGTGCCAGCAGCAGATACAAGCGGGGCTAGCACTGGCAGCAGGTGAGAGCACTGGGTGGGACCGAGATGCACTGGAGCAAAGAATTTTCAGTAACCACCAGAGGCTTGCCCCGATGACGGTGACCAGCGCCCCACCTTGGTGTGCCCTCCCACCCCCCACTCACCTGCTCCACCATCCCACCACAGCCAATGCCCGCCATGTTCCACACATGCCCCCTGGTGGTCAGCGCATGTCATAGTGTTCAGTTGTTCCACCATTCGGTCTATTTGCATACTAGCCTTTTATTATATAGGATTTTCCTGTTTACTATTTGCTGTAGTAGACATAAGCTTTATGAGTGCTGGGACCACACATGTCTTCATTCACCATTGTAGGCCTAGCTTAGTGGCTAGCTCAGGAGGACGGTGCTGGATAAATATTTGTTGTATGAATGAATGACAGAGATCTCATTGTTTATTCCATTGGGCTCCTGTATATGATCACTTCTCAAAGTCTTTTGATGTTCCTATTTACTCCTTTAATTTTTAGTCCAAGGATTTTTTCCATATAATGCTTTTACAAAGGCCTACGATGAAAACCATCCATTCCTGCCCACCCCTCTCCACAAATACCCTCCCTCAACCTCACTTTTCAGAGGCAACCCTTCAACTTTTGCGGGCATTCTACTGGAATTTACCTCCCTATTTATAATTTATATTTTGCTATCTCTTTTTTTGTTGTTTGTTTTTTGGGGTTTTTAGAAATCTTTATTGTTGAGCTATCGCCCCCCCATTGCCCCTCTCCATCCAGGTTCCACCCCACACCAGGTCTTCGCCATCCTATTGTCTGTGCATATAGGTAATACATATATGCCTAAAAGTTCTTTGGTTAATCTCTTCCTGCCTCCCCTTCCGCCTTCCCTCTGAGATTGTCAATCTGTTTCATGTTTCCATGCCTCTGGTTCCATTTTATTCATCAGTTCATTAGGTTCCTTGTTCCTTTCTTCTGATTATTAGATTCAATTGTTGATAGATATGTATTTATTGCCATTTCATTCATATTTTTAATCCTTTTCCCCCCTCCTCCTCCTCCTTCTTCTTAAAGAAGACCCTTTAACATTTCATATAATACTGATTTGGTGGTGATGAACTCCTTTAGCTTTTATCCGTGAAGCTCTTTATCTGACCTTCAATTCTAAATGATAGCTTTGCTGGGTAGAGTAATCTAGGTTGTAGGTCCTTGCTTTTTATCACTGAATATTTCTTGCTACTCTCTTCTAGCCTGCAAAGTTTAATGGCATAGAAATTATCTTCTGAATTAGGGTTGTTGAGAATCAGTCTATCATCCCCTTCTCCACCCCATTCTTCCAATAGTTTTGAAGCAATTTTTGGATAAGCCAGCAGTTAGTATTTACTTTATGGAGACTGTGTAAGTATCATGCACTGCTGAGACAAATAATGTGATGTGATTATATTTTTTCACCTGTTCCCCTCAAGTTAATTATTTTGTTTTCTATTTGTCTTTGTTAGTGGTGCTGTGTTTAATTCACCTGTTGCATGTTTTTATCAAATGCTTCAGTGGATCCAATACCTTAAACATCTATCACAGCAAATGAAACTAAAATACATAAAATCCTCTTATTAGTTCTATTTCCCTTCTCTTACTCCTCTATTCTGTTGCTCTAATGTGTGGAGGTGACCCTGTAGTCCTGTTGAATAGCTATCATCCTGAGACTTCCTGGGACTTGCCCCACATTTATATTGGAGCCCTGGTTTTATGGATCTAGTACAGGGGTGGGCAAACTTTTTGACTCGAGGGCCACAATGGGTTCTTAAACTGGACCGGAGGGCCGGAACAAAAGCATGGATGGAGTGTTTGTGTGAACTAATATAAATTAAAGTAAACATCATTACATAAAAGGGTATGGTCTTTTTTTTTTTTTAGTTTTATTCATTTCAAACGGGCCGACGGGCTGTAGTTTGCCCACGGCTGATCTAGTATCTTGCTCTTAGTTTACGTCCCATTTTGCTGAAGTACTTTCTCTAGAATCTTTCTAAGGAAGTTCACAGGTGAGAGAAATCATTTGAGTCCTTGCATATCTTATAATGATTGTAATATTACCCACATCCAGATAAAAATCACACTTCATTCATGAAATATCTTTAGAGCCAGTAGTGAACTCTGCATTATCTTATCTCTTATAACACTATAAAATTCATTACCAATATACTCATAATTGTGTAATTGTCCCATATATATGAACTTTATCTTTCACATTAATGTCATATAGTTTTATGAACCTTTCAAAGCACCTACTTCAGTGTATTACATAAAAATTATTTGTTTGGCTCTTTATGATACCTAGCACCAAGAAAATATTCTGCTATTTCTTCCGTTACAGAAAATATGGATACAGAAAGTGTTTACTTATTGTTACTTTTCATTTGAGATTATTTTAAATTGAAAAGAGCTTAATCCAACGGGAAAGGAGTAACAGGATAGAGTTCTGAATCAGTCAGTATTTAATAAGACATTCCTTATGACAAATAAGAACTAACTATATCCTACCCATTGTCAATTTCATGCTTTTTTTTAAATCAGAATATACTTATTCTATCAGTCATGTTAATTAATTCAATTACATAAGTCTAGTGTCAACTGGAACCTGTTGAGAATGCACATCATTACAAAGTTATTCTTCCTACCTCTGCCATTATAGTTAGTCCTGTCTTATCTGTGATTTAGCCTTCAGCTGTTTCAGTTACCCATGTCAACGTGGTCTGAAAATATTAAATGGAAAATTCCAGAGATAAACAATTCGTACGTTTGGAATTAAACACCATTCTAAGTAGCATGATGCTATCTCATGCTGTTATGCACCATCCTGCCCCTGTCTTGAATCATCCTCTTGTCCAGTGTATCCATGCTGTATATGCTCACTGCCTGGTAGTCACTTAGTAGCCATCTTGGTTATCAGAGAGATTGTTGTGGTATCACAATGCTTGTGTTCAAGTAACCTTTTTAAAAAAATATATATTTTTATTGATTTCAGAGAGAAAGGGAGAGGGAGAGAGGGATAGAAACAGCAATGATGAGAGAGAATCATTGATCAGCTACCTCCTGGGGATCGAGCCCACAACCCAGGCATGTGCCCTGACCGGGAATCGAACTATGACCTCCTAGTTCATAGGTCGATGCTCAACCACTGAGCAACACTAGCCGAGCACAAGTAATCTTTATTTTACTTACTGATGGCTCCAAAGCCCAAGAGTAGGGATATGCCAAAGAGAAGCTGTAAAGTGCTTCCTTTAAGTCAGCTGTTCTCAACCTGTGGGTCGCGACCCCTTTGGCGGTCGAACGACCCTTTCACAGGGGTCACCTAAGACCATCCTGCATATCAGATATTTACATTACGATTCATAACAGTAGCAACATTACAGTTATGAAGTAGCAATGAAAATAATTTTATGGTTGGGTCACAACATGAGGAACTGTATTTAAAGGGCCAGAAGGTTGAGAACCACTGCTAAGTGAAAAGGTGAAAGTTTTTTACTTACTAAAGAATGAAAAAAAATCTTATGTTGAGGTTGCTAAGCTCTACAGTAAGAATGAATCTGCTATCATGAAACTGTGAAGAAGAAAAATTCGTGCAAGTTTTGCTGTTGCACCTCAGACTGCAAAAGTTACCGCCACAGTGAAAGGGCTTAGTTAAGATGGAGAAGGCATTAAATTTGTGAGTGGAAGACATGAACAGAAAACATGTTCCAGGATTCAATTTCATGTAGTCTGGGTTCAAAGTTCACGCAGTTAGCAGCTGGCTTTGTAGTTTATGCACTCTATGATTACTCTTATCAATACTGAGCCTGCTGTTGGCTGTGTTCCTCAAGTCTGGGAAAGATGTGTAGTAAAGTAACCAGGCAATCTTAGTTTCACAGTTGATCATGCCCTGCTTGTTGAAACAGTTCCTCACTGGACCACACACCTCTGCCTGCCTCACTGGCTGCCTCTTCTCAGTCTCCTTTATGGCTTCTCTTCTCTTCTCAACCTCTCTTCCTGCCTAAGGTAAAGAGTCTGGAAGTCTTGCTTCTTCTCCCCCTTTCTCTCAGATCTTCCCTTATCTAAAAAAGTCTCCTCCTAATGCTTTACCCTATTTTATTTTTATTCATAGCATGTATTGAAATGACATTTATTTATTTCACCTGTTAGTTGTATGTTTCCTCCACTAGCATGTAAGCTCTGTGATGGACTTAAACTAGCTTAACTTGGGTTCTTTTCATATGTTCTACATGTGTTTTTTTAACCCATTCTTTCCTTTTTAAAGTTTTATTAATTTTATTTTAATTATTTTTTCCTATACTGATTTAGAAGTTTTACTCTCTGATTCTGTTGTTAATGTAGATAAATTAAAGCATTCATGCTTAATTCATCAGTGTCTGAAATCTAAAACAAAAGCTGTTCAGGAACTAAGAGCTAGAATTCTGCTGTCTCTCTGGGCTTATATGATCTCTTTAAAATCATGTCTCTATCTTTCATCTTTGAAAAGCATCTGATTGGACTGGAAAATTAGCCATATAATGTATTATAATGTAACCATTATACTGGCTAGTCCCTAGTTCAGAGGTTAATTGTATGACCAACTTTGGACAGAGTGGCAGAACTGGTTTTACTTCAGCACGCTGACTGTTTTTTATCTGTAGGGCAGTGTAACTAGCAAACACTGTGAGTCTTTGTAAACTGTCCAGTATATGCCTATTGTTAAACATATTTGGCTATGAAACCCTTGGAAAATTCTGTTGGCCTATCTCTCCCAGGAATCTTTTCAGGTCACTTTCAGCAGTATTCACTAACCTTCCAGCCTGAACTTTGGCAGGTCCAGAGGAGGCACCCCAGATCTTCTGATATTCAGAGGAGCTTAATTTGAAAAACTATGCCATTTGTAGGCTCTTGAACAGAAAAGTCAAATGAGTAGAGTAATATTTGACAAAAGTGTGTGAAATAAGAATTTCTAAAATGACCCAGAGACTAGAGAGGCTGAAGAAATTGGAAATTTTCTATGGTGCTAATCCAAGTTTGAGGTGATGAAGACTAAGTTTTGTATTGCTGCTGTAACATACGATCACATCAAATCACCTTAGTGGCTTAAACAATACAAATTTATCTTACAGTTCTTTGGGTCAAAACTCTGACACAGATCTCACTGGGCTAAAATCAAGGTGTTGTCAAGACTTCAATTCTTTCTAGAGTCTCTAAGAGAAAAGCCATTTCCTTGCTTTTTGCAGCTTCTGGAGGCTGGACCACATTCTCTGCTTGTGACCTCCACCCTCCATCTTCAAAGAGAGCAACAGCAAGTTGAGTCCTTCCTTCTTATGCTGCCATCTCTCTGGTTCTCTGATCACAGTTGGGAAAGGTTCTCCCCCTTTAAGGACCTACGTAATTAGGTTGGGTCCACCCAGATAATCCAGGATCATCTCTCTCAAGGTCAGTAATCTTAATCACACCTGCAAGTCCCTTTTGCTTTGTAAGGTAATATATTTGCAGGTTCCATGGATGTCTTGAGGTGCCATTACTATGTCTAACATAAACTACTAGAGCAGATATTTTAAGCAATCAATAGCTGGGTTGATGGCCATTAAGTCAATTTGGTATTTTCATATGGGTGAAAGAGGTGGAAGAAGATATTGAAATCAAGCACTAGAAATTTGGGTAATTTCACCCATTTCTTCCATTCTAAGACATGTGAAGATCTGTCTGTCTGCTGTCTTTAAGAGGAAAATCCTGGAAGTCACGAAACAATGGATATCTTGGTGAAGCATCTAGATCTAGGATCAACAAGCCTTAATAAGCAGGCCTGGTCTGTTCGTGTTTTCAGGGATGGGCCTCTTTTCTCACCTTCCCTGTGAGCACTGGTGCCTCTCCTGCTGGCTCCCCGTTGTTGGGACCATCTGCCGTTTTCTCCTCCTCTTTTCTCATATGGGCCCCCACTCACTCAGGCCCACTTCCTGGATGGAGCAAATGGGACCAGGGAGCAGGGTATGGAGAATGACTGAAAACAGAAGGAGATGTTGGGGCCACACTGGAATCGGTATGTGAGTGGAGACCCGCTGGATAGTTAGAGTGAGATGGACGTGGTGGCGGTCATTCCGAGCAAAATATGAGCATGAGGGTCTTTGAGTATCATCAAGGAAGGCGCCAGGAGAAAGGATGCTTGAAGATACTACCTCAGACAGTTTTGATCTCTTTATTTCTCAGTCTCCTTGGTTGCACCCGATTTTCTCCACGACACTGAACAACTGCTGTATGGTTTTACTGTTGGTAGCACACAATTTTTCCAAATTAAGGGGAAAAACAAACAAACCAGGAACTAAAAGGTTATGCTTTTCATCTATGTCTGTGTAAACAAACCCAGTAATTAACATAACTCAAATTGCTGCCGAAACTCGCCATATTTTAATGTGCACATTGTTGCTGTTGCTACTAAATCTCTGCATATATATTGGGAAGTTAATCCTGCATTAGGAAACAGAAAAACTAATTAAAATAAAACTGGGCCATGTTCATGATTTTCATATTCATAAGATTCAAAATTTCCGTGAGGAGATGCACGATGCTGACTGAATTATCTTCCAGAGTAATGACAAAACACAAAACAAAAGAAAAAATGGAAACCGAAACTGGTAAAATATGGGTACCCATGCAGAGAGATGTATTAATTAGGCTTGCTGTGGTTGATTGTGATTCAATATTCTGCCTCTGTCAAATACCCCTTACTTACTAGGCTGCACAAACTCAGTTCTCTTCGGTCTAAAGTAGATATTATCCATTTTTCATGTAGCAACATTTCTTCAAATTTTACCTTTTTAACAAAAGAGGTTTTTCACTGAACTTTGAAGATAGCATTATTAGTCCTTATAATGTTTTAATCAGTGTCTTTTTTGACTGCCTTTAGGACAAAAGAGCAGTTATAAATGTTCAAAGAAAAGTCAGGAAGGTGAAAGGCCAGTGTTTCTGTGCCTGTAGGTTCTGGCTAAATGAAATTGAGTTAAGGAACTAATGTAGAAAATTCGAGTCACTACATTTTCTTTTAATAAATTGGATTAACTGGAACATCTTTACAACATATCTTTCTTTTCTCCTTCCAGGCCCGCTCTGTCCCTGTCTACCCTGCTCTCTGCCAAGGAGGCTGACCTGTGTGGACCTCACCAATGATTGCTCTTGTCCTCTGGTTTGCATTTGGGTTTGACAGTAGAGAGCCCCAGCAGGAGGTCAGAGGGAGAGGGAAGGAAAAGGTCAGGGCCCCCTCTGCTCTTGTCAATGTGGCCTTTCTTCCAGGCCCTGGAAACTACTTTCTCCCCTTTCCCTTCAGGCCTAGCACTGCTCTAAGCTGCAGAGTAGTGCACTCTCTTTGGCTTCCCAAACTTTGTCCACCCCTTTATAAAGACCCTCTTTAGTAAACCTTCCTCCAGTTATCCTAATTGGACTGTGCTGTTCCATATTACAACCCTTCCAGAAACACAGTCTGATTCATTTAGTCCTGTATCTAAATTCTTCCCACATTCTGGGGCCACATCATCTCTTACCAGGACTAATAAGTGATCTCCTTGCTTCTACTCTTTATGGCTTAAAATCTCCTAAAGATTACTCATAATAATTATAATAAGATCCAAATTCCCTACCATGGCTCAAGGCCCTATATCAGTGATGGCGAACCTTTTGAGCTCAGCGCATCAGCATTTTGAAAAACCCTAACTTAACTCTGGTGCCGTATCACATATAGAAATTTTTTGATATTTGCAACCATAGTAAAACAAAGGCTTATATTTTTGGTATTTATTTTATATATTTAATGCCATTTAACAAAGAAAAATGAACCAAAAAAATGAGTTCGCATGTCACCTCTGACACGCATGTCATAGGTTCGCCATCACTGCCCTATATGATCAGGCTCTTACCATCCCACCTCATCATCTTGAGACATACTCATCTCCTAGGTTCTAGCACACACCAAGGTCTCTTTTGCCTGAGGGCCTTTATCAATGGTATTCACTCTGTCTGACATTTCTCCCTGCTCTTCACTTGGTTGCACTGTCAAAGACAAAACCAAATAGGTAAGGAGATCGATTTTATTCAGGCTATTGCAATAGGAAAGGCACCCCAGACCTCAAGATTAGAGTATATTTCAGTTTTCTATGGTTGCTGTAACAAATAACCACAAAATGAGTGGTTTAAACAATGGAAAATTATTATCTTATAGTTCTGGAGTCCAAAACAAGTTGTAATGGGTTGCACTGCCTCTGGAGGGTCTATGGGACAATCTGTGTTTTTTGCTTTTTCCCACATCTAGAGCTGAATTCCTTGTCTTATGATCCCTTCCTCCACCTTCAGAACCCATGGCATAGCGTCTTCTCTCTGGCTCTGCTTCCATTCCATGGCTGCCTTCTCTCTGTAGTCAAGTCTCCTTCTGCTTCCCCCTTACAAGGATACTTATAATTATATTTGGAGTCCACCCAGATAATCCAGGATAATTATATCTCAAGCTTTTCAATCTCATTTCCAAAAGCCCCTTTTCCATATACAGTAACATTCATAAATTCCAGGGATTAGGGCCTGGAAATCTTTTAGGGACCATTATTCAGTCTACTACTGGGTACCTCAGCAGAGTGGATTTGCCTTAGATTATTATAGGCAGGAGTAGGCAAGTTATAGGTGAGGTTATTTACAGTCGGGATTGTTTTTCAATGGAAAGAAGTTTCAGTGAAACAGGAAATGTTTGTTTCTGTGTCTAGCTAGTTTCAGGGGAACAAATAATTCAATTCTCTGTTGATGATTCATGAGGCAACAGATTCAGGCCAGAAGGAACCCGTCTGGGTTTGGTTTTTGTCACAGGTAGACATGGAAGTCTTCTACAAGTCTTGTGGGAATCATGAGAAAGAGTGGACAGCAGCTCTTATGTAAGCCATGTGGGGAATGGTGGTCATTGCAATTAGCTTTTTTCTAGAACACGAAAGGGTTCTAGAAAAGTACATTATTTTGTGTACTTGTTTGCTCATCAGTCTAGAGCAGCAGTTCTCAACCTGTGGGTCATGAGCCCTTTGGTGGTCGAACGACCCTTTCACAGGGGTCGCCTAAGACCATCCTGCATATCAGATATTTACATTACGATTCATAACAGTAGCAACATTGCAGTTATGCAGTAGCAACGAAAATAATTTTATGGTTGGATCACACCATGAGGAACTGTATTTAAAGGACCAGAAGGTTGAGAGCCACTGGTCTAGAGCATAAACTTTTTTAAAAAATATATTTTTTATTGATTTCAGAGAGGGAGAGAGAGATAGAAATATCAATGATGAGAGAGAATCATTGACCGGCTGCCTCCTGCATGCCCCCTACTGGGGATCCAGCCCACTGCCCAGGCATGTGCCCTTGACTAGAATGGAACTCAGGACCCTTCAGACCGCAAGCCAACATTCTATCTACTGAGCCAAACCAGCTAGGGCTAGAGAATAAACTTTTTGAGGGCAGGGAACATGGTTGTCTAATATCTTGAGAGCTTAGAACAATGTATCTTTGTATCTTTAGAACCTGGCATATTTTTATTGAATTGACAAAAGAGGCAATACCAGATGCCAAATAAACTCTTGAGAAATTGTCTAGTAATTACCTCATTGGTAACGAAATAAATGAGAGTAAAAATTACAGTGAGATAAACAGGAAAGAGTCAAAAATCCCAGACAGGAGGACTCACATGTTCAGAGACACATAGAGGTGTGTGTGGAATGTGGGCTGAGCTGGTGGGGTGAAGCGCCACAGAGAGTCAGAGACCTGCCTCAGAGGAGGTTGTCTTTATACCTCTTATTCCCCCAGTGTCCTGAGTTATCCATCCTTTTAACACATATTTGTTGAATGCATTCCATGTGCTGGACTCTGGTCTAGACTTTGGGGACATAGCAGGGAAAAGACCAGACAAAAATCAGTGTGACAGTAAATAGAAGTTATGAAAATAGTGCTGAATGTTAAGGAAAAAGCAAAACAGAAGAGTGAGACATGGAATGTAAGCTTGTGATTTACAGAGAGTGGCCAAGGGAAGGCCTCAGTGAGAATACGCTATCTGCCGAGTGTAATGGGAGAGCAGGAGGTGTTTAACCAAACTTGAAGGGAGTGATATCTGGGGGAAAGGCATCCCAGGCAGAGGGCACAGCAAGCACTCAGGTCCTGAGGCACAAACCTGTAAGAAGTCTGATGTGGTCTAATCAGAGTGATGGGGGGGGGGAGGGGGCGGGGGTCACACAATTGTAGGAGATGAGGTCACAGATGCAGAGCATGAACAGGTTGCAGTTGTAGGGCCTTGTAAACTTTTTGTAAGGGCAGCAGCTTTTCCCCTGAGTGAGATGGGAAGCCATTGGAAGATTTTAATAAGAGGAAGAACACACTCACTCTATTTCATTTAAATAGATTTTACTTCATTTAAAAGAATGCTGAAATGAGACAGAAGGCAGTGATCCAGGTGAGAAATGATGGTCGTAGCACAGATCAGGGAGGTAGCAGTGGAGATGGTGAAATGTGATTAGATTCTGGATATATTCTCCAGCCAATAGGATTTGCTGATGGGTCAGATGTGAGATGAGGGAAAGGATTCAAAGATGATTCCAAAATTTATGGCAAGGATGGGGTTGCCATTTACTGAGCTATAGAAGAGCTGCTTTGGGAAAGAAAATCAAGAGCTCAGTTTTGGACACATGAAGTCCAAAGTCCACAGAAATATGTTTTTTAAAATAGAATTCACCCTGGCTGATATGGCTTAGTTGGTTGGACATCATCCCATGCACCAAAGTTGCAGGTTCTATTCCTGATCAGGGCACCTACATGCCTAGTTTCAAGTTCCATCCCCGGTGAAGGGCATTCTGAAAGCGGCTGATCGATGTTTCCCTCTCAGATCGATGTTTCTCTCTCTCTCCTTCTCTCTAAAAATCAATAAAAAATAAATAAAATAGAATTCATATTATAAATGTACCTGTGAGCATTAGGAAATAATAGAACTGCTGATCATATCAGCAATGTGCTGGTTGCATTAGCAACTGGAGTAGTTTAACATCTTTGATATTGCTTGCTTCTCTGACCTCACCTTCCTGAGAATATTTCTACCACTTCTTTGTTGAAGAAGTACAAAAGGGATATTAGAAAGTGCAAGTACATATTGATTTGGAAGAAAAACTGAGAAGTCTGTGAAATATCTGTTTCCTGATCTCTTGGTCATCTAAAAGCAGATGAACTGCATTCAGAAGCTCAGGTGAGCCTCCAACTTTGGAGAAAGAGCTGCATCAGAACAGAGGCCTGTGCTCTGGCCCCACGGCTCTGCAGCTGAGGCCACAGCTTGGTAGTTACTCATGTTGTTTTCTAAAAAGTTGACTGCTTAGCTTTGGCCCCAACCACCTTCTGCTGAGAGATAGTCCAGGCTGATAAAGAAAGCAGTTTCCTTGCTCCAGATGTCATTGCATATCACCCTCTCTGAAGCAAGGACATTCATTACCCGGATCTTGACCTCAAACTTTGAGTTCTTCCGCATTCCTCATCTTGAACTACACAAGCTGAAAATACATTAGTTAAGTGTTATGCAAGAGTGCCATACAGGCTGCTTCCCCGCAGTCCTTCCATGTAAATTAATTTTCCAGATAACTGAAGCTTGGCCATCCTGCGATGTCAACCAAATGAGGGAGACTTTCTGACGATGAACTGCACATATTCTTTCTTTCTTAACTAGAGCGATGGAACAAAATTGAACTTTTATGCCAGTAGGCTGTCCTCTTACAAAGTGATGATGTCCTCAGGCTCTAGTGAGATATGTAGGGTCTGTGCCTCCGACACTTATGACTGCAGACTAACATGTTTTTGAAGCTTGTATTTGCTTTTTAAAAATGTTTTTTTGTGATGTTTTGCTGCATCATCCCTGCTGTCATTTATTGCTGGTTACTGCTCATTTAACATGCTGGAAAATACTAACTGGGAAACCATGTGAACAGAATTGTGTATAAATACTCTGTTGGAAGACCCTGCTTTAGTAGGAGAGGATCTTTGAGGTCCTTTTCAGCTTATTTTTATGGTTGTAGATTTCCTGAAAAAAATGGGCATGATACATTGCGCATAGTAGTGGAGCATTTACTTGGGTACTTCACAAGCCATTTGTAACTTACTATCTGAGTCCCAGCTTGACTCAAGTAGCTGAGATATGATCTTCAGAAATGTTAGATAGCATTTGTGGGAGGCCAAGTTCTAAGATGGTCCCCATGCTTCCTGCCCCCATCCTGTTCATACTTTGCATAACCTCCTCCCCTGAGTCTGGGAAGGGCCTATTGAGTATGATGGGATGCCACTATAGTGATTTGGCTGGTTACCTTATATCAGCGGTTCTCAACCTGTGGGTTGCAACCCCCTTGGCGGTCGAACAACCCTTTCACAGGGGTCTCCTAAGACCATCCTGCATATCAGATATGTACATTACGATTCATAACAGTAGCAAAATTACAGTTATGAAGTAGCAACGAAAATAATTTTATGGTTGGGGGTCACAAGATGAGGAACTGTTTTAAAGGGCCAGAAGGTTGAGAACCACTGCCTTATATGTTTGGCAGAAGTGAAAGGATTTTGAATATGTAATTAAAGTCTCTAATCAGTTGACATTAAGCCAATGAAAAGGGAGACTAACCCAGGTGGGCCAAATTTAATCAGGCAAGCCCTTTAAAAGAGCATCTAGAGCAGTGGTTCTCAACCTTGGCTGCCCTACCCCTAACAGAGTGACAACACGTCCTACAGGAAGCGGAGAGCTACAGGAGAGGGCAGGGAACAATTTGTTATGGGGTGGGGCCACAACATTAGTAACAAAGAAACAGAATTTCCAGAGGATGAGGCCCAGAAATCAGGATTTTAAAAAGATTCCCAGGTGATTCTAATGTGCAGCCAAGGTTGAGAACCACTGGTCTAGAGGTAAGAGGTTTTCTCTCCTGCTGGCCTTGAAGAAGCAAGCTACCAAGTTGCAAGGAAATGAATTTTACCAAAATCACGTGAGCTTAGAAGAGGACCCTGAGCCTCAGGTGAGACCACAGTCCCAGTCTTATTGTGACTGCAATGTTATGAAACCTGAGCAAAGAACCCAGTTAAGCTATGTCTATATTCTCAACTCATGGAAACTGAGATAAGTTGTATTGTTTTAAGCTGACAAGTTTGTGATAATTTATTATGCACTAATAGAAAATTACTACAGCATCCTATTTGGATTTTGTGTTTAAAGGGGCAAAAGAACATACTGCACTTGTAATGAATGCATGGGTTCACACTAACTTAATTCATTATTATAATTAACCCATCCTACTATGCATAATATCAATTCTGAGTTTTATTCAGCCCAGGAAAAAAACACACCCAGAACCTATTAAGGTTAGAATTGTCATTCCAGAGTTTCAGAAAATAAATATGCAGGGCTCTAGTGGTGAATCCAACCCAACATTTCTCTTCTCTATCACTTTCTTTCACCCAGGAATCATAAGTTTAAAAAAAAGCTCATGTTTTTTAAATAACCAAAATGAAATAAAACTAAACTTATCAGTAGGTGTGTGGTGGGTTCAACTTTTTTTTTTAATAGTGATATTTCAGTTGCTTACTTAGTTTTGAGTGTTTTATAAAACTTTTTAAAGTTTATTACATACTAGAGGCCCAATGCACAAAATTCATGCAAGAGTAGGCCTTCCTTCCCCCAGCTGTCGGCACCGGTTTCCCACTGGCACCCGGGACCTGGGCTTCCCTTGCAGAGGGAGGCCCTGCCCACCGCCCCAGCCCGCTGGTCGGTGGCCTGGGTCTCCATCTGTGAGGTGATCATGGGGCAATGGCCGCGCCCCTGACCAATTGCATCGCACCCGCCTTGGCTGGCTTGGTGCCAGTGGGTGTCATAGCGTGGTCCTGGATAGTTGTCCAGATGGTTGTCTGGATGGTCGGTTGTTCCACTGTTCGGCCATTCGGTCAATTTGCATATTACACTTTTATTATATAGGATGACCTTCACAATAAATGTCACTTCAAACATGAGTTAGTAATTAAATAGTCTAGCAGGCAAGCATTTTTTTTATTTATTTAATTTTTAGAATATTATTTTTGAGTAATTATTACTGGTATATGGTAAAAAGTAAATCTCTCACATACTTGTCCTTTATTAATCTCATTTTTCTCTCCAGTGTCAAGTCTTATCAGTTTCTTATGTATTCTTCAACAAGTATTCTGTGCAATTACAAATATTCAAACAATTATGAGTAATTATTAATTACCACTCACTGTTATTAATTATATTTCCTGGTGGATTATTATTTGACTACTAGAGGCCCAATGTATGAAAATTCGTGCAAGAGTAGGCCTTCCTTCCCCCGGCTGCTGGCACCAGCTTCCCTCCAGCACCCAGGACCCAGGCTGGCTTCCCTCCGGCCCTGGCTTTGTCAGGAAGGACGTCCGGAATGACGTCCGGAAGACATCGGGTCTAATGAGCATATTACCCTTTTATTATTATAGATATTGATAAAGTTGACTATATTGATAAAATAAATAAAGTACTTTACTTTGGATTTTTTACATATTTTTTTATACAAGAAAGTGATTTGTACTTTCCAGTTTTTATAGTCTGTCATATTTTCCTGTTGAGTTTATGCTAGTTTCACAGAATAACTGAGGAGGGGAAAGAAAGTGTTTTATTTTGCTCTGTTCAGCAATAGCTTAAATACAATGGTTATCTTTTCTTTGAAAGTTTAAAAGAAGCCACCTACAAAAAAATTCTTTCAGTTGATGCCCCTTTGGAGCTAATTCTTTGACAATCTTTGTGTTTTATTCTGAAGTATTAGAGTTTATCAGGTGTTCCATTTCTTGTCTTAATTTTAGTAATTTATGTTTTACTAGAAATTGATACATTTCATTGGAATTTAATAACTTACTAGTCTAGTTTTAAAGAGCATTCTTCTCCAAAGTTGTACCCATAGGTCTCTTGCTCATTATAAATTTGTGTATATTTTATCCTTTGACATCTTTTCTTTTTAACAATAGCAACAAACAGCACTTGAGTTTATCAGCTGACCTGTTTTTCTCTTCTCCCAAAATTATGTCTAACACCTGATTAAGTGTTTACCAAAAAGTGCACAGCCAGTTACTGTGCTTAGCTATTAATACACAGGATCTTATTTCCCTGCTACAACCCTCAGGAGTAGATTCTTTTAATAATCTTCATGTTACATATTGAGAAAGTGGATTCTTCAGGAGGCTTGGTAATGATCCCTCCACTAGTAAGTGGAGAAACTGAGATTCAGCTCCTTTCTCTCTGACTCTAGTGCCTCAGCTTTTATTTACTTCCCTGCTTTTCTTTCTTAATTCCTTCTTCATGCTTTCCTTTAGTTATTTTGGCAGTTTCTAACTTCTTGAGTAGAATGTAAACTTTCATTTTTCTTATTTATTAATAAATCTATTTATAGGTATAAATCTACCTCTGAATACTGCTTGATCAGCATAAAATACATTTTATGTTGAATTCTCAATGTCTCTTTTGTTAGAGTTTACAATTTCATTTTTTATTTTGACCTGCTTTATTTAGAAGAATTGTCTTTTCCATGAGTAAGGTTTTTGATGTTATTGTTTATATACAAGGTGTACCAAAAAAAATGTATATACACTTTTTTCTGATAGCTCACTTGATGTTTCTTTCTTTTCAGATTTAACCCATTGGAATGAATAATTATTCAAAGGGTGTATACATTTTTTGTGGGACACCCTATCTTTGTAAATAATGTTAGTTTTATTATATTATAATATATATGTGATATTTATATTTCTACATTTAATAATTTACTGAGTTATCTAATATATAACTTGTTTTTATAAACACTATGGATTTTTAAAACAGGCTGTATTCTCTATGGGTGAGCACTATTGTGTCTATTAAATCCATTTTGTTATGTAGTCTGGTTCTTCTATATTTAATCTGTCAAAGATGGTGATATAGGTGAGCTGTTTCCTAAGAAAATTGACTTTCTGTGACTCACTCCTTATATTTCAAACAATGCTTGTATTATTTATGTCAATACCATGCTATTTGGTTACATAAAGCTCTATTATTATTATAGTTATATTGTGCCTATATATATTTTATAAATGTGAAATGATATTCTCCCATCCTTCCTAATTCTTTTAGTCTGAAACTTTGAATAATATTGCCAACTCTATTCTTTTGTTTGAATATTTCTATATATTTTTGTTTATTGTTTTGTTTTTAGCCTTTTTCTTTTAAATATATTTTATTGATTTTTTACAGAGAGGGAAGGGAGAGGGATAGAGAGTTAGAAACATCGATGAGAGAGAAACATCGATCAGCTGCCTCCTGCACACTCCCCACTGGGTATGTGCCTGCAACTAAGGTACATGCCCTTGACCGGAATCGAACCTGGGACCCTTCAGTCCACAGGCCGACGCTCTATCCACTGAGCCAAACCGGCTAGGGCTGTTTTTAGCCTTTTTGATATATCATTTAGGATATGAAGCTGATAGTTGGATTTTATTTATTTGTATTAAATTTGAGAGTCTTTAAGAAAGATAAACACATTTATATTTTTTGCTTATTTCTTGTATGTGTGATCTTTTCTATTCTATTGTATCATCCTATTATCCTAGCTAATAAAGATGGAATATGCAAATTGACCATCACTTCTCAACAAAGATGGCAGTGCCCACAGCCAATAAGGAGGGAATATGCAAATTGACGTAACAAAGATGGCGGCAGCCGGGCTGGGACGCTTGCATTGTTGCCATGGTGATGACACAGGTGTTCTGCCCTGACCTGGCCGCTCCAGGCCTCTGGGCAGTGCACAAAGGTGGAAGCCTTGGCTCTGGGCCAGAGTGAAGGCGGTGCTGGTAGCCAGGGGAAGGAAGGCCTATTCTTGCACAAATCTTCATGCATTGGGCCTCTAGTATTGTATAATTACTCTCTTTTAAATGATAATTTTTTCTGACTTTTATTTTTTTAATTTATCTTTATTATTGAAAGTATTACAGATGTCCTCCCTTTTTCCCATATTGACTCCCTCCACACTCCTTGTGCCCCCTCACAAGGCTTTCACCTTCCTATTGTCTGTTTCCATGGGTTATGCATATCCTATATGATAAAAGCCTAATATGCTAAGTGTCCGGTTCAACCAATCAAAGCATAATATGCTAATGATATGCTAAGGCTGCTCAACTGCTCGCTATGACATGCACTGACCACCAGGGGGCAGACAGTTGACCAGTCAATCAGTCGCTATGATGTGCACTGGTAGGTTAGCTTGCAGCTGGGGTCCGGCTGATCGGGACTGAGTGAGACAGGCCGGACATGCCCTGGAGCCCTCCCACAGTCCCTTCCTGGCTGGCCAACCTCCCAAGTCCCTCCCCGGCCCCGATTGTGCACCAGTGGGGTCCCTTGGCCTGGTCTCTGCCCTCTCACAATCTGGGACCCCTTGGGGGATGTCAGAGAGCTGGTTTTGGCCCGATCCCGCAGGCCAGGCTGAGGGCCTCTAGTATGCATATAAGTTCTTTGGTTAATCTCTTCCTGAACCACCCCCCTCCCTCCTTCCCTCTGAAATACATCAGTCTGTTGCATGCTTCAATGTCTCTAGTTCTATTTTGTTCATCAGTTGGTTTTGTTCATTAGCTTCCACATATAAGTGAGATCATGAGATACTTGTCTTTGTCTGGCTTATTTCACTTAGCATAATACTCTCTAGGTCCCTTTATACTGTCTCAAATGGTAAGAGACCCTTCTTTTTTATAGCTGCATAGTATTTCGTTGTGTTAATGTCCCATAGCTTTTTTTATCCATTCATCTACTGATGTGCCCTTGGGCTGTTTCCAGGTCTTAGCTATCTATATATATAAAAGCCTAAGTGACTGGCTGACCTGCCGACCGGCCGGTAGCTATGATGCGCAATGACCACCAGGGGGCAGACATTCAATGCAGGAGCTGCTGAGCTGTAGTAACTTGGCAGCTACGGTTCTCAGGTGATGCACCTGGAACCAGAGAGGAGGGAGCCCGATTCCGGGGTTTGTCACCCAAGAACCACCCTCTCACAATCTGGGACCCCTCAGGGGATGTCAGAGAGCGAGTTTTGGCCCAATCTTTGCAGGCCAGGCCGAGGGACCCCACCTGTGCACGAATCCGTGCACTAGGCCTCTAGTTGTAAATAACACTGCTATGAACACGGGAGTGCATATATTCTTTCTGATTGGTGTTTCAGGATTCTTAGGATATATTCCTAGAAGTACCACTGGGTCAAGTGGCAGATCCATATTTAATTTTTTGAGGAAATTCCACACTGTTTTCCATAGTGGTTGTACCAGTCTGCATTCTTACCAGCAGTGTACAAGGGTACCCTTTTCTCTATATCCTCACCAGCATTTGTTGTTTGTTGATTTATTGATAATAGCCATTCTGCTGACTTTTTTAGATTTTTTTTTCTTATTTGTATGCTCTTTATGTATTGGAATTTACACATAATTTTTAAATTCCTTAGAAGACACATTTAAGCTATTTTTCAAAGTCAATAATTATCCAAATTATTAATTCCAATAATCAAATAGTGTCTATTGGTTTCCCTTTATGAGAGACACTGTATCCTGGAATTCCTGGTGGCACTGAAGGCCTGTCGTGTGGGGGAATGAAGACACTCACTCTGAGTGGTCAATAGAAGAGCAGGACTCAGAAGTGGAATAAAATTTATTTTTCTTCTCTTTCCCTTTTTTATGTGTACAAGTATGGTATATGATTTAAAATTCTATATCTACATAATCCTTAAAAGGTATCTAAATACAGCAAAAATGCTAAGTGATAGAATGTTTTGTCCTAGTTTAAATGGCAGATATTTTTCTTCCTTAGTGGGACTTAAAATAATGATGTGTTTAAAAAGGTGTCACAGATGAGATGAAATCTTTTAATTTCTATTTGAAAGCACTTTTTCTGCACAAGGAAGGGAAGACTGAAATTGTGTCCAATGTCAGAATTTCTAAAAGAGGTCAGATTGACCTACAGGTCTCTGGGTCAGATGCAGGACTTGGAGCAGGGGGTTTGACCTCTTGGGGTTCCTGCAACTGATAGGGATGCCATGACCTATCAGCAACTGGGTCATCTTAGCACCAAAGTGAGTCTCATCCAAAGAAATTTCTCCTCCGCTCCCCATGTGGAATCTAGACAGATCCTTATGTCAGCGTGGGCCCTAAATCTCTGCCCAGGAAAACATTAGAAATACCTAGGTTAGTGATGGCGAACCTATGACACGCGTGTCAGAGGTGACACGTGAACTCATTTTTTGGGTTGATTTTTCTGTTAAATGGCATTAAATATATAAAATAAATATCAAAAATATAAGTATTTGTTTTACTATGGTTGCAAATATCAAAAAATTGCTATATGTGACACGGCACCAGAGTTAAGTTAGAGTTTTTCAAAATGCTGACACGCCGAGCTCAAAAGGTTCGCCATCACTGACCTAGGTGAACTGGCTGCAGATGACCTATGTGGTGACATCCGCCAGCAGGGACCATGCAGGTGCTAAGACTTGTGCACCTACCGACAACAAGCAGATGTGGCTGGTCTTCTGTGATTGGCACAGAGACCTCCACTACACTACCTGGTATTGGTTTTAGGAAGAGGCCTGGTTAATATCAACTTGCAGTGCCAGTTGGTAAGCCAGCAGCCTGAGAGCAGTGAGACCCAGGAACTGGATTGTCCATTCCTGCAAGTTTTCCTTGTGTTAGGAGAAGTTGTGCACTGAGGGCTGACTCTTTGGCTCAGCCTCTATGGCAGGCAGGTATCTTTCTGGTGCCTATCAAAGCCATCCATGTTGAAGTCTCACTCCAACAGCCATGTCTGTATTAAGTGCTCACCACGCACATGGTTTGGCCTCTCCCTGTAGCCATTTCTGAATGGTCTGGGCATCCAGCAAAAGGGATCCCACTCAGATCCCACTCAGTGGTGCACTCTCCTCCGTTGAGCTCACCTCCAGCTGCCAGCTGCGGGGAAGGAGTTAGTGGAATTCTCCCAGGGTCTCCTGCAATGATTTTTCCATGACGTTGTTTTTTCTCAGGAGCATTGATTGCAAGCTGACTTTTATAGCTTCCTTCATTATTTCCCAAGTAAACAGTTTTTAAAAATATTACCATATGGATGGCATCCTTGTTTAGTATCCTACTGTGACATTGATTTTTCCTACTTTTATGTTTCTTTGGTCATTTCAGGGGGGTCAGATAGACAACAGAGAAAGAGAATTAGATGCCTTTGTTCCAGTGGTGTAGTTTGAGTTTTTAATTTTTTTTTTAACAGAAGTCTGGTCATCCTGCATTTAAGATATCTGCAGGACATACAAAGAGAAACACAATGAAAATCAGTGATTGAATATTTGTACATGAGACTTAGGGCAGATCTGGGTTAGACATAGACATTTGGGAGATATCAGCATGTGGTGGCAGTCAAGGCCCTGGAATGGGAGAGACTGCTTGGAGCAAGAGTTTCAAAATCTCTTGATCTCAGTCCCTCTCCCAGAGATTCTAACTTACCAGGCCTATGGAGGTCTCCAAGGATCTACAGGTTTTTTTAAAGCTTCCATAAAGAGATTCCTAGTATTGAGTATTAGGAGAACTTGTAAGACAATGCTTCCAGTATGGTCCTATGAGTGTAGGAAAATTTTATGTCTCTGTGTACATGGCTAGGTCGTAGGGATGGTGAAGATTTTGAAGTTATTGTGGGGGAAGCTGATGAGAAATGTAAGCATGATGAGAGGACAGAGAAAGTCGGACATCAATGCACATCGTTGGGCAACTTTCTCCTGCTTAGAAAGATGAGTGTGGACAGAAAGATGAGGGCTGGTTGGGTTAACAGAGTTGGGGTGAAGCAAAGGACAAGGGCAGGACCCTGAGGACTACAAAAGATGCTGGCACCTGGCCACAGCCCCATTCTTTCAAAATGTTGCCCCTCTAACCTATTCCCAACGCAGCTGCTCTTCATCTTAAAACCATCAGTCCCTTACTGCCACCCACCCCTTTCTCAAAGGGTATGGTCTTTTTTTTTTTTTTAGTTTTATTCATTTCAACTTGCCAGTAGCCCCCAGAAATAAATAACTAGTTTAAGGTAAAACCACTAATAAGTGGTGAGGCCAGTCTGAAGGTTTCTGTGTGTGTGTGTGTGTGGTTGTTGTTTAACCACTACTTTATATGGCCCCTTTGGTTGGCATGGTGATGTCCCACCCAGACCTTGTTTAATGAAGAACTCAGTGCCCCAGCAGCTGGGAGACTTCCGCTCTCAGGCCCCCAGGGATCCCGCAGCTGCAGAGAGCTGCCTCACCCAAGCTCACACCCCTGCCTGGCAGGCCACATCCAATGACTGCGCAGTGAGGGGGAATAAAGGCCTGGCCCTCTCAGCCCTGCTTGGGACTGCTTTGAAGGGATCTTCTGTCTCTAGAGCATCCGGTGGGTCAGCTGAGTCTGCCCTTGGGTCTGCATCACAGCTCACCTTTTCCTCTACCCTTCCTGCTTCCTCCCCCTCCCTTCTGTGGGTGTGGATCCCAAGGGCACTCCTTGGTAAACTTGCTCCACAGTAAACTCTCTCTCAGAGTCTGTTTCCCAGGGAACCCAAACTGAAACAGCCTCTCAAAGAAACAAGAGCCAGACTCTGCGGTTACAGAAGTCAATACTTCTCACCTTTCCCAGAAACCCTCCCAAGTGTTTCAGAGAATGTCAGGCCCACGGGAAGCTGGGCGCACCTGCCCCTGGTCACGGCTAGTCATTGGGTTTCAGGTGCAAGGGCTCAAAAGAGAGGGTCTAATCCAGGGCTGAGCTAAGTCAATGTTCCCACACCAGGAATGGGGATAGCCTGCTGCCAAAGCTTCTCTGACTCTTGTCTCCCTGGCCATCTTTCTCGGCGGAGGCCGCAAGTCCTAATCTCAAATCCCAGGTTTAGACAGCCTTCAGATGAGGCACATGATAGAAATTTTCAGGCCCACATCTGCTACACCATTGCACTGTGATCTTAGTGACTGAGAAATAAACACACGACCGAGGCCAAAGCAAACGAATTTCAGTGCTTTTATTTCAGGTTCATTGTTTCCCTTACATTTTATCAGAATAAGAAGTCAAAACATGTCAGGAAAAAATCAAGGCATGCATCAGAAAATAAAATTTCATTGTTTTTTCAATGTGATTACGTATTATAGGAATGGAAAAAATGGGAAATGGAAAAAAAATCAGTACTTATGTATTTCAAATTTTGCAAGCTTCTCCACTCCACATTTTAATTGCTCTTTTAAATCCATACAATCACTATGTAAAGTAACTAAGTAAATGATTCAGGATATATTTCTTTATAATGTCTGAAAATTTGTGGTGCCTGGTTTTCAATTGCTAGACATCTATGACGATTTCATCTGTGCTAACCACTTAATTAGAAAAATATGCAAAGTAATACTATGGTGGAAATTTGAAAATATTTAATAGGAAGAAAAATTAAAGTTTCTATATTAAGAATGGAGTATATTTCATTTCATTAGAATATGTGCTGCCTTCTAATCCAGCTAATATACATTTCAGTCAGCAGCAAATTGAAGCCGTATGTTATCAATGATCGCTCAGATCATTCTAAGTATATAATCTGTGTTACATTAAATAACCTTATTTAGGTAACTGCTTTAAACATTTTGTAGACTCAAGTACTTCTTAAAGTTTTCAGGTATTGATTTTCAAATCTTCTTTGTAGGTATAAGCCTCTCAGAAGGGCAAGCATAATCACGTTTCCTGCCCCTTTGGTCTTTTCCTTTGATAACCACCCCTGTTACTCTACCAGCCTGTCAATAAGCATTTAATGAGAACCTGCTGTGGGGCTGAAGGCTCTATGGGGGCCTAGAAGCAAACAAAAGATTAGGTCTGCCTGGAGAAGCTGACAATCAGGTTGCTGGTTTTCATGAGCATAAGCCAGCATGGATTTGCTTAATTTTCTTGTTTATCATCAGCAATGAAAAAGATGTGGTGTTTTTTTAAAGGTGTACCATTAGCTCTGACATTGCCCTTAAGCTGATAGAAAAGAAAATAGTTCCCATTAACTAACAACAAAAATAGTGACAAAGTTTATGTAGAATTCTGTGGTATAGTCTTCAGAGGTTTGCATAACCACAGATCAGATTTACACTATCAAGTACTGGACTGGTTTTTAATTATCCATGCATTAAGTAAAAATGTGTTCTAATTTTTCATGTTTTA
Organism: Myotis lucifugus; assembly: GCF_000147115.1. NCBI lineage: Eukaryota > Metazoa > Chordata > Mammalia > Chiroptera > Vespertilionidae > Myotis > Myotis lucifugus. The sequence continues at coordinate 8,754,595 of NW_005871071.1, forward strand.
GGAGTAAAATGTCAGGACATTTTTGTGGTTTCCTCTGACTAGTAAGACAGGAGGGAGGTTCTTTGTGAGGATTTCCAACCAAGCCATGTACAGCCAATCTGATATAGATCCTTTTCTGGCCACCGGAAGGCTCCTGGCAGCGTGGAAGAAAAACAGAAAACAAAGGTGACAATTACTACAGACAGTAGCATCTTAGTTGTCTGAGCTATTTAATAAGCAGTGTCCTGAAACTTTTATACCTCTCCTCCCCAAAATGAAGGCACTGGAATTACTTTGAATATAGATATTACACCAATGTATTTCTCAGATAATACAAATAGCTATAAAGCAGAACAGTAGACTTAGGCATTGTAGAGACAAAACACAACTATAAAATTTCACTCCTCTTTAAATAGAAAACATGATCAACCATTACATCTCCCCTTTTTTTGGCAGAAATAATTTTTCTCAGTAGTTTAAAGCTGTTATATTTGGGAGAAACCTTAGAAACCAGCTATTAAACCACTCAGTTCAGGAGACCATTTTATATCTTTGATGGATAGGCCTCCAGGCTAGATATCTTGCTTGAAGATATACTATCTTTGTACATACGAGACAGTTCATGAGCTATCAATGTGAAATAGTTGGAGATCTTCATATTTAGCTATCAACCTTTAGGTAAACGAACATTAATATTTTCAGCAGGTGCACCCCTAAAATTTGTGGGGTGAAGGGTCTCACCGTGGCCTCACCCTACACGGCAAGGAGGCTTATGAAGCATGCAGTGGACGCCACACCTCAGGAGCACCTACCCAGCGAAGGGGCCTGTGAGCCTTGTTGGTTGGCATGAAGCTCGTTAGCAGGGAACCCAGGGCCAGGGTCCTGAGCAGGCCTGGCGGGGCAGCCCGGGTTCTAGGTGGGCCCTGCCCTGGACCTTAGAGCAAGTGGGGCCTTCTAAAGCCCCTGGGGCCCAGTTTTCTAGGTTTTAGGGTGGCATTTATTTGCTTTCACTGTCTAAAATCCCACATGTTCCTTTTTTTTTTTTTTAACTTGGCACCTAAATAGGCATGAGCTTTTAAATTGATTAACCCATTCACTGAAGATTTCTCTGTAACGTTCTTAAATGTCTGCAATGATACTTACAGGACGATGAGGTTAGCAGCTCTCGAGTGCTCCTGTAAGAGTTCATTCAGTCGAACTTGGCGGTAACTCTGTGGACAACATTCAGATTTTGTTGAGGGCTGTTTTCCCAGAATTATGAGTAAGAATTTCTCTTCTTACCTCAAATTATGGGGAAGTAGAAAAACCTCACTTAAAAAAATATTACAGTTATTTCATTCAGGTTTGGAAATGTACTGTGTTTTAAAAACTCATGAGAAACTTTTAGAAATATAAAGTACAAAACCAGACTGTCCTTGTGCTATCGTGGCTTATTAAACTCTAAGGCGGGGAACCAAGCACAGCACATGGATAACAGTAAAAAGTGAGTGACCAGTTCTGGGACTAGAAGAAAAGAAGAAGAAAACTCACCTAATCTTGATACCAATTTGATATTTGAAGACTATAGATTAAATATTAATCTACCTTTCTTTAAGCTCTTTGGACATTTTGTCAGTATAGGGAACTGGTTTCAACTAAAAAAATCACCAAAAGACTAACTTGGGAAAATAATTACAATGAACTATTTTGCAGTGATAAGAGTAATAATATATATTGTTATTATCTTCCACTGGTTTCAGAAATGTGATTCCAGATATGCGATTCGCTCAATTATATGAAAAGTCCTTGTTAGAATTGGGCAGTTTATTACACACAAAGTTTATGATTCTTAGCTCAGGAAGTTTTCTGCTAAATTTGAAAGGTTTTTACTATCTCTTGCTCTCATTTGTTCCAACTTCAGCTCCTAATGTTTATTTACGTTTTGTAGTTTAGAGGCCCGTGTAGTCCTTTCCCTTGAATGTCCAATCCAATTCAAGTGCCAATTATTCTACTTTATTCTATGTCCCTGCGCTTTTCATCTTCTCACCATCATGACTCCATTCATTGCAGGCCAGGTGGGGGTCACTCCCGTCGTGTGGGGTTTTCTAGAAAAGCTCAGCATTTTACACCCATCCTATTATGTGTGTCTGATCCAACTTTCAGCTTCCTTATACAAATTTCACGTTTTCTCAGGTCCCTATGCTAGTTTTCATCGCTATCTTTATCAGGTTAAAACACTTTGTTATTGGTCAAATTGTGTGTCTATCTTTATCTACTTTGCATACATATTGACTTAAATTATCTTAGACTGATGGGTCTGTCTCCTATAAAATTAAACTTGAGAGATTTCAAAATATCTATCAATAACCTGTGTTTCTTTAAAAGGAATTGATTTTATATTAAATGAATAAAAGGTTTTCTAAATCCTCACATCTGGTAATATAATTGAAAAGCACTTGAAAAACACAGGAACCCTGGATGTTAAATAATGAAATCCTAAAACAGATATATTGCTTCTTGATCTTTAAATCAACCACTGTTTTCTTTTTCGGACAGTTAGAGAGCAAAGTCGAAATTAGGGAAGACAAGTCTACCTTTTCCTTGATTGCTTCCAGTTCTGCATCTGTGATTTTCCATGGAGTTTCTCTCTTTAATTTCTCAGCAGTTGTTAAATCTTTGCAGCTTTCATGGAGACGGTATGGTTCTATCATCTCTTCAAAGACTTTCCAGCTGAAATGGGAAGTATAAAGGAGGCCTCATGGTGGGAAGCTAACGCATTATTTCACAGATACTCTAGGTTTGACTGGCTCTGCTGGCTGCAGATCAGAGCTGCATGTCATGCAAATCTTTTAAGAGTTATCTTTGCCAGGGGCATGCTGTGAGTAAAACTGTGACTATAGTACTGCCTCCCTATCCAAGGAAAGGCCTTAACAGGTTTGAGGCCTTGTTAACCTTTTAGGTCTCAGATCCTCAGTTTAAGCACACAAACACATAGATAGTAACTATTCTGCAAGTACATTTTCTATGTAGTATAGCCAAAGACACAGTTGTTATGTAGACACTTTAGCCCATAAATGAGTTTCCATCAGCATATTTTACAGATTCCATGGAAGACCTGCATGAATTAACGTAGGAGATAAACTAGGTTCCTTGGGATTTGGGTAGGGCTGCCCTCCTCACCTTCGGTCCACATGGCAACTCCCACTTGTGGCCGGCAGGAGGCTCTGGGCAGGTGGGAGGAAAGCAAGGGCTCCCACAGGTTTCATGGCTATACAACTATTTGAATGTTGGCTGCAGATCATGCAGCCTTTGTCTTTCTGCTGTTGTTGCCTGAGCTTTTCAAATGACTATTGTTCAGGTGCATGTCAAAAGAAAGAACAAAAATCAATATTTTAATGTCTAAAAACCGGAGGCCATTTTAGGGTAATTAAGAAGAAATCATCTAGTAGAAAACTAGTAGTAAGTCAGCACCGTGGAACATTTAAAAAATTGCTGAAAAATCTCTCTTGTCTTTCATAACAATTTCATAAGATCTAGTTTTTAAAATGATAGAGCAAAACAAAGCTTATTAATTTATGAGAGTAGTTGTCTTTGATATGCAACTCTAAGATGATCTCAAATATACTTTTCTTCTGTTTTATATAAAATAGCTTACTTATAATTTAGTAACTTTGGAATAAGTGATAATTAGATTCAATATGCCATTTGTTAGGCTAAGAAATTAAAATATGAAGCCATGAGTTCAATGATGTCCTCAGTTGGGGTGATTTGGGATTCTCAGATCAAAGTGCACAGATTACAAAGGAGTATGTATGCCTAGAGGTGTGCCTTTGTTGAGGATTGGAAAGATACTTAAAGCAGTAGGTTTCTGACAAGTTGGCTTATTTAGAATGGGAGACAATGACAAGGAAGGGAGAAAATTGATATGCCCTGTTATTCTTTCGACCACACAATACTTCTACTTGCAACAGTGCCGGGCTTTCAGAGATCTTTGGTGGTAATCAGTGCAAAGGTTCTGGCCTAGGAGAGAAGAGCCTGGGTTCTCTCTCCAGCTTTTCCACTGTCCTCCTCGACATGGGTAACCTGGCTATAAAAGGGGTGACGATGGCTGCTCAGAGCTGGCATGAGGATTGGTATGAGGGTCAGTGTGACAATTTGGGTGAAAGTGCTATGAAAAGTGTGCAGTTCCTGTAAAATCAAGGCATTCATTTACTGCACAGCCACAGGACTGAGGTTAGCAACTGAGAGGCTCTCTGTTTAAGCTCCCCATACACCTATTTTTATCGGGATAAGAGTTTTCTTTGCATCTTAGCCCAGGTGCAGAAAGACCAGTTCAAAAATAGTTTCCTAAGAAATAGAAGGTGGAATGAAGGTTGCTGGCTGTCTCCTCAGCATGTATACTATGCTTCCCCATTATAGTCTGGTGGGAATGACTCCATCCCCAGCATCAGCCAATCAGCACAATTCTCCTATTCCTTCTGCCAGAGTGGTTGGTCAGCATGGAAACATAACCCAGCCATGCCTGATGAACGAGGACCTAGCACTCCACTTGACCATGGCGACTGGTGCAGTGACTTAGATTGGTACAACCTAAGTGGTGCCTATGACCTGAATTCAATGACTGGAGAAGACACAAACTTTCTCACTGAACACAAATTAGCAAATATGTAGTCCTGGTTGCCATGGGCAGTCATCTTATTTTTTTAGCAAAATCAAATTTGACTGATGATTTCATAATGGAAGGTACAGTAGAGAGAATGAAAGAGAATTAGTCCTTGGCTGCAAAATTTACCGTCCAGATCAAGATTTGTCTGAAAGCCAAAATACACTTGGATTTTTCAGTGATGTTTGACTGAACATAATTTCTATTACTTAAGTCACTATTCTTTTACATGCAATTGAAACATGCTAAAGTGACACAGAAGGTTATCATGGGGTTGTATTTGCCCAGTTGTTTTCTCTGAGCCCTTACTGCTCTTGGCCTATGTTCATCTTTGATTTCTTTACCCTAAGGTTTGCCCTTGAGCTGGTAATTTTCTTTCTTGTTTTTTTTTTAATCCTCACCCGAAGATATTTTTCCATTGATTTTTAGGGAGAATGGAAGAGAGAGGGAAAGACAGAAACATTGATGTGAGAGAAACACATCAATTGGTTGCCTCCTGCAAGGGCCCCAACCAGGACCTGGGCCAGGGAGGAGCCTGCAACTGAGGTACGTGCCCTTGACCGGAATTGAACCAGGGACCCTTCAGTCCGCAGGCCGACACTCTAATCCACTGAGCCAAACCAGCTAGTAATTTTCTATCTCCTAGCTAGGTGATCCAAAACTAGCTCAAGATTTCTATTTTGATTCTTATTAAATGTAATTTTCTTCTATTTTTTAATCAACTGTAGAGTAGGCCAAGCATTACATGCTATTAAAAATAAATGAGAATTAATTCAATTAAAATTAACTTCTAGCTGCCCCTGCCTTCCCCATCTTGTTCTTCATAATAACAAAGTTTAAAATTGTTTTAATTGTGTACAATTTTGCCTTAACTCATATAAGATTTCTTCTTTCCAATTACTGTACATAGCTGTTTTTTATGACCACTCTAGCATCTTTAAATGATCTAATTAATTGCTTCTAGTTTCTCTTTGATTTCTAGATAAAAATTGTTGTCTTTTTGGCCTATGACTTTTAATTCAGTCTGTACAATAAAAAATGAAATCCAATCATGAGAGCTTTTCCATTTTTCCTGGCTCAATTACTTTCTCATTAAATTTGCTTTTGTACTCCCTCTCACCCTTGTTCTATCATATTATAGATAATGTTTCTATGATAAAATGTCTCCATCAAGACTTACTGATGTTTTATGGGTAGTTGAAAGATTTATTAAACACAATTTAAGGGCATTTAACATCGGCCTCCAATATGGAAATTGCTGACAAACTATTTTTGGTATCCTGTGACCAAACACAAAAACAAAATAACCATGATCAGGAGATAGTTGTTATTGGTGGATAAGGACTGCCCAGCCAAGAAGGCCCAGATGGGAGCTGGAATTGAGTGCTCTAAGCTTTGGGCCCTGGGCCCAGGGCTGCATCAGCCCAGAGAAAGAGTTCTCTTTCTCTAATTGAACCGAGGAGTTGCCTTTTTAAATGATCACAAAAGTGCCAGATGTGCTACCAGTGGCCACATGTAAGATTTACTGAATTACTATTCTTTGTTCTAAAATTTACATTCAAATATTGGAACAGTCATTGCCAACACCAGGTATGTGACTGCTCTCTAAAGTAATATGGCATCACTGAGAGCCAAGTCTGAAGAGAGGAAGAGGGCGCTTCCAGCACATCTCTTCTTAGTATGTGGGCACATTACTGCAAAAGTTCTTTAATTCCAGTAAGAATGACCCCCTCTCCCCCATCTTCCTCAACACTTTGAAATATCAAGAAAAAAATAGCCAAGATTGTGAAAACGAATTCATTTTTTCCTGAGAAAGGGAAATAATCTCTTCATTGCAGGATGAAGAGGCTATATAAGAAACATCCAATGAAAATGGTGTCTAAAATCAAATTTAAATACCAGGAACAAAGCAACAATGCCTGGGTCTCTGCTTCTTACTACAGTTCATAGAGTTTAATCCCTGAAAAGTGGAAACCATGGCACAAAGGTCAGGGGTAGTAAGATGAAGGGTGGCTTGACTATTCTGGGCAATCAAAGAATGAAGAGGCATGGTTAGTAGAAGAGGTTCATCAACATTCTCGGTGACAGGACAGAAATGATGGGTCTGAGGGGGTGACCATGGCAGAGACTAGCATGAAAGGAAGGGAAGGAAACAAGGACTCGGGTAGAGAAAACCATGTTGATGGGTAAAGAGGCAAAGATATAGGAACAAGTTAATCAATAAGAACAGACAGTCCTTACTTAGCTGTTGAAAATACAAGCAACAACAAGAAGAATTCAGCTATAAGTAGATGACTAATTTGTACCCAGGGTTTATAGAATATCCAAAGTCAGTAGGATACACTGTGACTACCCTCTAGACAACAGTAAATGGCCCTGTACTTGCAGAGCATTGTCAGGTTCTGGCCTGCTCCTAAGGGGCACATACTAGGGACTATTGGACCCCCTGTGTTATGGAGGAGAATGCATTTCCACCAGTTAGAGCCATACATGAGCTCATTTGATCACATCACTGCAAATGCCAAGAGCAATGACTTAGGAATTAAAATTCTTCAAATGCAATGTGGAAGGCTACCAGAGTTTATTGCATGAAAACCCAGTTCATATCAAAATATTAATTCCACTTACAAAGGAAAATTACATGTGTGTTTTTAATTTTTCCTAAGTAGTTATAACTATAGAAATATAGGAATGCATTAGTGGTATATATGATGTGAGGAAATATTGCATAGTAACAACCCAGGTTGACCCTGTCGATGATAGCTAACATAGTTAAGGTGTTTAGTAAAGCCATCTTAAGTGACCTCATAGCCTTGGAGGAATCATGAATACCCTCAAACAGCATGAAGTTCAAGCGGGTTGTTCAGTAAATAATGCATCCTAAATTTGGATGATTTTCAGATATTAAGCTCATATAAGATAACAATCAAAATAAGGAAGAGGACGAAGACTTGAGGAATGTGAACGGCAACCCAACAAGAACAGGAAGGAGAAATGATGGTCAACAGAAAGGAGAAGACGGCAGGTGAGGACCTGAGACACACTGAGACCTTTGTGACTCTCTCTACTCTAACCCTGGGAGGCCTCATTCCACACCAAATCAAACATATAAAATCACACCCAGATGCACTAATAAACATGACTTTGAACTGTATACAATCAAAAACATAATTGCTAACTTATCACTCTAAGTAGTTCACGGAACTTACAATCAGCTATAATTTACAGATAATCTTCTTGCGTCTCTGGGAACTCCTGTGAAGATCTAACCTACAAATTGTTTCTAAGTATCATGGACATGACAAATTCAACAACCAAAGAGGGATAAAATGATATCATGTTTTGAAGACATTTAAACAATTATTTCTATTTTGCCATTTTAAAATTTTGGAGCCAATACATTTCCTTGCCAGGCTTCGGATAGTTTTAAAGAACGCCTTTGGGCCCTCAGAGCCTCGAAGTGTTGAATCCTTAGTGCCTAAAAGCTCAAATGGTCATGGAGGGCCGGTACTACCATTGTGCCAAGAAGACACAAGCTGCTTCCACATCTTCTCCACCAAAGCTCTCCAGCCGATGCCTCACCAGTAACGTTAAATAATGAAACCTCGCCCTGACTGCTCAGGTTAGAATCCTCTCAGCATGTACTTCCTGCTAATCTTGCCACCACAGACACCAAGAACAGGAAGGGCGATTCTACAATGCCAACTAAACTGTGTTCTACAATCCTCCCTCTCAAACTCATCACCACACAACTTTTCCTTCCATTAGAATGTACTTGATAGTGCTATCTCGTGATTATTTGAAGTCCCTTTTAAAAATAAAAACTATCAGGAAGTCACTGCAATAAATAAAAATGAGAGAGTAGCACACATTTTAAAAATGGACCTTGTTAAATGTTTCATACCTTTCTTTGTTTGGCTTCATGTTGATGTCACCAATAACATGGATCTCCGCAAATTTTATCCTAAATTTGCTCAGAAGGGAAGCCATTCTGAAAATAAAAGAAAAATACACTCTGTCATGCCATATGTAGCTACTTTTCAATCAAAGAATTTTGTGGTTAAGCAATCATGTTTTATTTCCACTTAGTTTTCAGAAAAGGCTTTGGTTAGTGTTTGATTTTCATGATTGTACTTGATGAATATAGGAAGTGTGGACCAAGCTATTCCACCAAAGAGAAATTCCTGTATGTGCAGTCTCTGGAAATAGCAAACCCAGTTCTGCATTTATGTTTCAGGGAAAATAATGTAGGGCTCTCCAAGTGTCATTATCCTTTGAAAACAGGACAAGTTTTAGTATTTATTGCCTTTTATTTTGCTGATAATTTTTGGAGTTTACTGACAAATTGGTAATTATATTGTGGACCCTAAGAAAAGAGATACCTACCAAGAAGGGCTCCTGGTGGCTAACTGGGCTCAAATGTAAAAGCAGAGCTGAGCGGCAGTTTCTAAGCAGGGCCCTCTCCCACAAAGTGCACTTCAGGGAGAAGCCTGCCCTGAACTCCCTGCTTCCTGCACAGAACTGCCTGCCTGCACTGTGTTCCTGCCATCCGAGCTGGCCCTTATGAAGAAATTATTGGAATTGTATTTCAGCCAGTAGGACTGAAGCTTTCTCAGTCTAATCAGAGCTGCATAACTATAGCATCTTCACTGACCTATTAGAGCAGCTCCATTCAGACCAATCAAAGCTGTGCTTTTTGGACCAAACTATGAGGATTTGGAGTACTCATTTGCATGAGGACAGACCAATCGGGGACCAGGGGTGGGAACTTCTCTCTACTAGTATAACAGTCCTCTCCGCTCTGGCTTGGAGAGTGCACTGTCCCTATCCACCAAAGACAGAGAGTGCTTTTTCCCAGCTAGAGCTGAAACACCGAAGTCTCACTGGAGCAGGGCAAAGCCCAGCAGGAAGAGCAGACTGGCATAGAACAGGTCAGCACAGGTGCAGGTGGAGGTGCAGCAGAGCCTCCTCGCCCCAGGGCCACCTCACCCCCAGGCCATCTCACAACCATGCTGTTCCACAGCTGTGCTGCTTCAGAGTTGAGCTGTAACACTACAGAGCTGTTGCACAGCCGAGCTGTTCCTGGCAGTTGTGCTGTATCACAAAGGAGCTGTTTGCACTGAATCAAGTTTCCTTCTTCACCGCACCCCAAATTTGGGATTCCTACTGGCATTGAATTGATGCCAACAACCATCAGTTGACAATACATTTTTATATATTGGAGGTTTTACCCCCTGGCAAGTGTACATTTTTATATTATTTGAAAGTTACAGAAAAATTGCAGGGATACTGCAAAGAACTCCCAGATTCATCAATTGTTTATGATCTGCCCCATTTGACTTATTATTCTCCTTTTTTCTCTTTATATGTGCCTATATCTACACCTTTCTTTTTCTCTTTCTTCCTCCCTCTCTTTCTTTCTTCCTCCTTCCCCCTTCCCTCCCTCCCTCCCTCCCTTCCTCTCTCTCTCTCTTTCTTTTCCTCCCTTCCTTCCTTCCTTCCTTCCTTCCTTCCTTCCTTCCTTCCTTCCTTCCTTCCTTCCTTCTTCTTCTTTCTTTCCTTTTCTTTTCTTTCTTTCTCTTTCTCTTTCTCTCTCTTTCTCTTCTTTTCTTTTTTTCTTTCTTTTCCTGCTTTCTTGCTTTCTACCTACCTGCCCACCTACCTACCAAAGACATTCTCTTATAGATAGTACAATTTTTGAAATCAGGAAATTTAACATTGATACCATACTATCATCTAACCCACTAACCAGTTTCAACTTTTATCAGTTGTCCCAATAAGACACTGGAGGATTTAAGAAAGTATAATTGTTATAGACATCATATTTGTTTCCAGTTTATTACGGCCCTCTTTAAGAGAAATTAAATACACAAATCTCCTAAGAAGGGGGAGAAAATATAAAAACATCACTGAGTAAGAGCCCATCATGATTTTGTGATTTCTGGGAGTAGGTTCCAGGGAGGGCTGAGGATTTGGACATGCCCCGAGGGACTGAGGGCTGCTGAAGGTCCCGCCTCAGGTTTCCTCCAGAGACCTTCGGTTGCACCACATTCTCCGCACGCTTGCTGTCCTCACAACTACCCATCAGTGCTTCACGAGTAAATGAATAAAGATACAGACTAATACTGTGCTTTTAATTGGAAGGTTTCTTAACCTACAAATGAGACCCAGATATGAACATAGTGACTGTGACCAAGTGCTGCAGCTCAGAGGTTGAAGGGCTGGGAGGAGGACCAGGTGCCGTCTCTCAGTTATCTTTGAAGTGAGCTGTGCTAGAGTGACTACTGGGAATGGACAAGTTCAAGTCTCTCAGAAGAAGCTATTGGACACAAATTCCTCAGGCGCTTCCTTTCTGGGATACACTTACTAGTCAGAACATTGAACATTATACAAGACTAGAGGCCCGGTGCATGAAAATTCATGCACTGGGGGGAGGGGTCCTTCAGCCCGGCCTGCCCCCTCTCACAGTCCAGGAGCCCTCAGGGGATGTCCTACTGACGGCTTAGACCCGCTCCCCACAGTCTGGCCTCCCTCTGCGGGAGGCAACCAGGCTGATCAGGGGAAGGCGCCACCCTCATCACCCCGCTATTACTGCCTTGCCGTTGGCCCTCGCAGCCACTGTGGTGGCTTTGTCCAGAGGGCGTCCAGTCTACCTGGTCTAATTAGCATATTACCCTTTTGTTAGTATAGATAATGACACTGTCATTCAAGACTGAGACAAGGCTCCTTTTGAAAGCACTTGTGGCAGGGGATAAATGGACTTGAAGACAGTGATTAGAAAACTTGCACAGATAATTTATTGACCAGAAAACCAAGTTACCATGAGGCCTATCATGGAGGCTTTGTCTTTATACTGGTTGTACCTCAAAAGACACGTACACTTCTTATAAATTAAAGTATCGGAACAACAAGCATCCAAAATGTTCTAACACACGAGTGATAAGTTACTTACGCAATTTTTTCTTCTTCAATGCGGTTAACCTTCCCTCCGACATAAATTCTTAATTTACAGTCTTTCCATTTTTTTCTGAGAGTCAAGATATAGGGGATAAGGAGTGTTAGCCCTGAAAAAAAAAAGAGTAAATTATGACAGAAAAGATGAGTATATCCAGCTGAAAGGAAATTAATGGCTTTCCCTCTTTTTTCATTCCCACATCCACAGCTCCTAAATCATTTAAAGTCTTAGGAGAACACAGAAATGTTATTCTTTAACTCGTATCTTTTTCAGATACCTCCCCATGCTGTTTGTTAAATTTATCAACACAGAAATTCTGCTCCCTAGTGTACATTCCAGAAAATTTTACCTCCATCATCAAACAGCCACCAGACATCAATTGTGCCCTTTCCTTGCTTCTTCTTAAATTGGGCGCTGGCTTCCACCAGCTTCTGGTTGAACTCCCCCACGTGCATGGACTGGATGGTGTTAATGCTGCTGTCTGTAATGAAAGAGAAAGTAGTATATCCATTAGTCTTTTGAGGAAAGAAACAAAACAATGTTCCAATAAATCTATTCAGGAAAACAGAGGAAGGGTCATGCATTCCTAACTGTTTTTTACTTCTAGGTAAATAATGAGCTCTTTTCTCTGAAAAGGGGAGATAAAGGTCGAATCCCACAGTAATATATATCACCTTCAGTAGTTCAAAAATGTTTGATATCAGTTTTATGGTTATACTTTTCACTGTGGATTATTTTCAGGTCCTTAGTAATTGGTCTCAGAGTGAAATTATTACTTAGACATATAACAACGCTAAATTACCTGAAAAGAAAAATCTTGATTTTTCCAAAAGTCAGATATGACTCAATTTAATCATACTTTCAGATGTACTTGAAAGTAAAACATGGGATGATCAAGTTTTCTGGAAATAAGCAAGTGAATTAGAAGTATTCCTTCATTAGGCTATGCATTCACTTGAGTGCAGTTTGGGTGTAAATTCCATGAATGCCTGGATTGTCAAGGCGGCCAGGGATAATGTGCACCTTGACCTAGTATGACCCTTCGGTTCGAATGCCAGCCTGCTTTACTCCTCTGCTTTCTTTTCAAGGATCTGTGAAGCTAAGATGAAGCCATCTGAGCTATTTGAATTTCTGTGAATGAGATGAAAAAGCCAGGAAATATGGAAAGAGAAAATTCCTTTACTTGAGCTATACTTAAGGGTGCATATAAAATACTTTAAAAAATTTTAATGCAATTTCCAATCTAACATGGACACAATGAAAGTGTTCTAGGGAACTAGGCCAGTGGTTGAAGCGGACCCTTGTTTTGTTTTGCCAGCAGGGGTTTCTTTGTTACACTGTATATATTATTTCTTATTTCCATGTCTTTCATAGCTGCGACTGTATTGATTATTTCAAAGAGATGGTGTCACTGCGGTGCTTAGAGAAGAGCCGACAGCCGCTCAGAGCTTCCTCTCTGATCTAAGGGGTTCTAAAGATCGTTTGTTCTGTCTTTTGCTGTTTTCATGTTTGGGCCTGTCCATTCTGAAGCAATTATCTTAAATTGTTTTTATCTCCCTGGGACTGCTGAGGGAGAAAGTAAATGCATTTACGAAATGGGCCAAATTCTGCCCCCACTTACATGTATATCAAAGCATCCAGAGGACTCAAGTCTGAGCACCTGGAGGCAGAGTTGGTCTTGATCTAGAACTCAAAGAGTTGTTAACCAACAAAAGCCCAGAGCAGTGAAGGGGCCTACATGAGAGCTGTGTCTGAAATTTTAGGTGTTGAGTACAAAACATAATATTATTTTGCTTTTCCAAACAATGAGACATGTTGACTTTCAGAGGAGCACATTTTTGCCGAAAGTATTATGATGCAGAAACAGGTTCCAGAATAATAACAAGTCCCCTTTTCTTAGTAAGTACATTAATGCTTCCCTGCTCCCTCTCAGCTCCTGAATAGTATTGGGCTATGACGTTGAATTTTCCATTGCTTTGCAAGACTCTACTATTGAATGGAGCAGATTCGGTGGATAGGTAACTCTTCTCCTGAATAAACCAAATATTTGGAAAGGAAAAGAAGATAGTAGTTAGCATCCAGATGGTCTTATTCTAATATTTACACCCTTGAAGTCCTGATATACCACTCACTTAATATTGAAACACATCATTTTCCTAGAAAATAGGTATATATAAGAGCGACAATACATATTTGGCTCTCTTAATAGCCCATGCAATAGTTCAGGTACCCAAGGGTACCTCTAGTATTTGAAGGCATATATAAAATTTTATCCTTGGGATATAGTAGGAAAACAAGGAAACAAAACCAAACCCTTTCCAGGGTAGGAGATAGCCTCTTCAGAAGGCTGGATTCTGCCAGCCTAATCCAGAAGCCGGCTAAATCTCAGTTAAAACACCAGTGAATGACTTCAGTAACGATGGGATTCTTTGTGCATGACAGAAATAAATGTTAACATTCTAATTTTCTACCAGCAGAGGTCGCTGTGGACCTCATTAACCTCGAACTGCCGTGTTTACGGAAAGAGCAATTTTCAAAAAATAAAAAATCAGATGTTTAGTTCACCTGTTTATGAAATTTATAGCAAGATTTCTCATTTTCTGGCCCTCTGTTCCTGGGGCATATACCTGATATTCTACTCAGCCAAAATCTACAGGTAATTAGTATCAATAAAGTTCAAGTCCAGAATTCTGGTCTGTGACAAAGATGCTTTTCTGAAATTGGAATTCTAGCTGGATCTCTCATTCAAACACCTGAAATGTCTGCAAGGGGTGTGTGTGTGTGTGTGTGTGTGTGTGTGTGGTGAGGTTGGGTACTGGTTTATAAATTTTAACCCTTTTTCATCTTAACTAAGAAATTTCTGTTTCATGGCACTCAATCTGCTCCCTCACCACATATAATTTTGAAAGAAAGTTTTTACAGTAAGATAGTACAAAGGGCTTGGCATTATTGATAAATGACAATAGCTTCTACTTTTCACCCATACGACCTTCTTGAAAAAATGTCTTCAGTTCTTAGTCAAGGCCTCCAACATCTTAGATGCTGACTTCTCACCCCTGCAGGTACTGAAGTCTGTAGGGGGGTTCACCTTGTAATATTTCTTATAAATGCAACAGTACTTACCTTTCTTAGAGGTTGGCTTAGTGATGTTCAACTTGCCCGCTTTTTTAAACAAGCCTCGGATGCCTCCACCTCCTTCTTCACTTTCATTGTCTTTGATCGTGGCTTCCAAGGCCAGCCTCTCCTGCTCTAATTTCTCCAGTTCATCTGATGAGAGAAGACACAATCGCTTACTAAATGCAGAGAGAGAACGTTTGTAGGAACACTCTTCTATACTACTTTCATATTAAACATGGAACATGTGCAATAACATGATTATTATATGATTTTTTTCTGAATGATTATTAAAAAGAAATGTATGTCAGTAAATTATACTCAGAAAATAGCTCTGTGTTAATTATAGTGTGTGAAGTCACTAGGTTTTTTTTCTAAGGGCTATTTAATGCCATCTTTATGCACTTCTGGCAAAAACCAAAAAGCCAGACCCACTGGACATAAGATCTTATACACCGAAAGCCACTTATTTCCTGACCTGAGTTACTGCGTCAGATATTTTACAGTGGAAGTGACAAAATTGCAGAAGTATACTGGGTATACTGTATAGCAGGCACACAACAATGCCTCCTGAACTGAAACATAAAACTAGAGAGCAAGAATTAAGAAAGATAACCAAATCTTATAATAAACTTTACAGGTTCTGAATACAAATGACAGTGAACAAGATCCACCAACAGTTCTTCCCAACGAGCAAAACACTTTCTGGAGTGACCAAAGCGAAAGAAGTAAAAGCTGCGATGCCTTGTGCCTGCCTGAACTCACATTACTGAAAAGGGTCTCAGGACACTCGAGTCTGGAATAAGAGTCGGGCTGTGCAGAATTTCCTGCCCGTGGTTTAGGTCCACTATCCAAACTTGGATGTTGTGACTGGCTGCCTTTTATCTTTTTTGGATTCTGATTGTGACGAAAAATTCCTAGCTGCCATGTAATGCATTGCATCATTCTCTGACCTCAGCCTGCGTGGGATCAGGTAAGTAAAGACTTCAAAAGCAGTCAGGTGGCGGTGCTAAGGAGTGATGGGCTTTTCGCTCACAGCGAGCAAGGTGGCCCTCTTGTCAGACCCCCTCATCTTCTTGTCTGCTGAGATCACAGCCGTAGGAAATGAGCAATGTTCCGAGACAGCGAGCAGAAAACCGAGATCCAATGATAGGCAACACTGGTAGTCCTTCTGTAAATGTCAGCCCTCGGAGCCTGTTGCCTTATCTATCTGGGAAGCGAAGCTATACAAACTCTGGATTTATCAATTATGCACTAACTAAATCTGTCAGGACAGGCACATCCCTAGACGGTGCTGTTATTCAGCTGCACGGAATTGTCTGGCCCCTTTCCAGGTCTTAGCAATTAATCTTTTGCCAGTGGCATGAGATTTAAGGTCAAATCACCCATGTGATTTCCCCAAAGCTTCAAAGGTTCTCAAGACCAGCAGCTATAGAAAATCTGGGAAATTAGACTGATGGTATTAAAGCTCAGACAGGAGTTGCTTACCCCTGACTTTTGAAAGGTGAACGCAGGCTGCATTGCACGGGGAGGTCATGACCGATTATGGCTCTGCTGCTGGCTTTATGTGACATGAAGCAAGTCATTGATTTTCTCTACGCCTCTGATTCTCTATCTGTGAAATGGAAAATTGTAACCTTCCCCTTTCCCTAGCACTGCAAAAAGAATAAGCAACAGTTCTTGCACGAGGCTTCCGAGCTCCTTAAAGAACAAAGCAGCCAGTGCATTCTCTAGGCCGAGTGTTTATGCAGCTCCTGGAAATGGGCTCAGTCATGCAAAGTAAAGTGAGTATTTTGGAAAGCCCGGCGTTTATTCTAGCAGTTACTGTTTATCACACACTCTCTGGGTGCTGGGGACTGTGCTGCACGTTCTTCTGTTATTCCTCAGCAACAACTCTGAGCTAGTGACTATGATTATTCTCATTTTGTGGATGAAGAAAGTGAGGCTCAGAAAGGTTGAGTCACTTGTATGATCTCACCCAGCAAGTGACAGGGTTCAACCACAAAGAGGTCTGCTTGATTCCAAACCCTGCATGCTTCCAACTTCGAAGACCATTTGCTTTTGGCTTATTACTATTATTTCAGAATTGTCTTATTAACCCCCAACCCCTATCCTCAGGGGAACCGGAACACTCAGGCACATGGTATAATGCAAGTTAATTCCTCAAATTATAGTCCCTCAATTGTAAAAGGAGGACCCTAACGGTACAGGTACATATGGCAGGCTGC
This sequence comes from Myotis lucifugus, assembly GCF_000147115.1. Taxonomy (NCBI): domain Eukaryota; kingdom Metazoa; phylum Chordata; class Mammalia; order Chiroptera; family Vespertilionidae; genus Myotis; species Myotis lucifugus. Next base: position 8,771,513 of record NW_005871071.1, read on the forward strand.
CCAGAGTAGCAACATCGCAGCATCCTGGCCTGGGTGACAGCCCCCCCCCAGCTCTCATGCACATTTTTGGGGCGCTGCAGGGGCAGCTGTGGAGTCACTGCTCTTTGCAGTCAGCTGGAAGGTGCACATTTGTGAGTTTCTTTGGGGGCGACTGCAAGGACAGTGGGGAGGGGCTCCTTTGCTCTCCTTTTTTGGCTGGCCCCAGCGCACCCCGTGATTAGCCACTAGTTGCCATGTTCTTTGTCCTCTAGTTTGGACAAAGGAGAAGAGAAGATAAATCCTCCTCTGTAACAGAGTCAGCTGGCTGAGTGCACCGGGAGCTGCTCCAACAATTTGCTTGAAGGTATGTACACAGCCCATCCTGGACAGAGCACACTGCAAACTCCCAGCCTGAGAGACAAAACCAGACTTGGTTTGAATGAGGCAGACTCGGCAGTTCCCTCAAAGACGATGGAGACAAAGTCTATTCTAAAGGCTACAATCTGCTCGCGTGGCCATCTGGAATAGGCACTGAGATTTTGCAAGTTCTTATTAGAGTTCATTCTTAATTATTCACTTTGTAGGTCATCTAAGGCCCCCTTCTGTGCCCTCCCTCCCTCTCTCATTTCAGCACTAAGGAGCAGTGATGTTTGATGCTCTGTTCTGACTTATCTATCGGGTGGACTGCTTGCCTCTGTTTGCATAAGAAATCAAGAGCAGACTTTGTCAACACATTTCTTTCAACAGGAGTGCTGGCTAGCTGACCATTAGGCACAAGGTGGGTGAGCCACGGTAGAGTGAACGGATAGATATAAACTGATGTCCACGAGGCTGACAATGAAAATGACTCATTTCATCACTGCCACCACCACCACCATCACAACTCCCTTTGTGACCTTCAGGGGTCACAAAGCCCTTTCCACACAGTATCTTATTTGATCCCAACACCAGTGCTGGGATGCAGGCAGAGCTGGTAATAGTCTCCCCACTTTAATGTAAAGGAAACTTGGGTTCAGACAGTTCAAGTGATCTGTCCAAGGTTGCACAACTGGTGACCCAAGCCTTCTGCTTTCAATTCTTTACCATCCTTCTTCAATGATGTGCTTGACTGCCTGTTGAAGAAATACCCAACCTGCAGTTTTTTTAAAGAAACCATCCACAAATTTCCGAATCAGAGAAATTTACATAATGCTCTACATTTCTATAATACTCTTGTTTCAATCTTTTTTTCCCCCAGTAACTATCACTGTGGGGCACAGAATGTAGTTTTAAGATACACGTGTATTTTACCCCATTAAACTGCAAACTCCTGGAGGGTAGCTTAGGTTATATTTTATTACCGCCACTTATTGAGAGTTTATTTTGTGCCAGGTACAATGCCAAACACTTGGAAGCCATCATATATTTTAATGCAAAATAATAAACCTGTAAGGTAGGTACTATAATTATTCCAATTGGAAAATGTGAAGTGAAACACAGAGAGGACGAGTAATTTGACTAAGGTCACACAGCCAAAAAGGGTCAAGCTGGGATTTGAACCCAGGTCTGTCAGATTCCAGACCCTATGTTTCTACTTCACATACTTCCTCTCTCACATTCTTAGTTGAGCCCAAGCCTCTCTGCTAGTGCCTCCCACCAACACGAGTATTCAAGAATTGTTTGCTGAAAAAAAAAAAAAAAAAGAGAGAACAGGTCAGTGCTGTTAATACAGTTCAAACCATTTGAAAGTATTTTCTCTATAACAGGAGAAAAATAAGTGGATAGTTGCCAGGGATGGGGGCATATAACGTGTGTGTAAGGGACAGGTACAAAAGACAGTGTTTGAAAGAAGTGAAATGAATGCTGTATAGTCCAGCGGTTCTCAACCTGTGGGTCGCGACCCCTTTGGCGGTCGAACGACCCTTTCACAGGGGTCACCTAAGACCATCCTGCATATCAGATATTTACATTACAACTCATAACAGTAGCAACATTACAGTTATGAAGTAGCAACGAAAATAATTTTATGGTTGGGTCACAACATGAGGAACTGTATTTAAAGGGCCAGAAGGTTGAGAACCACTGCGTATACAGAGGTATGGAAACAGGGACTGGTGGAATATGACAGAAGGTAGTATAGGTGGGATTAGGTGGGAACTTTAATCTTCCATGTTAGATAATTCCATACTCCATCATCTCAGAAAGCAGCAATACGAGAGAGAGAGAGAGAGAAACCCTACCCTACTCTCATTCCAAGATGAAGAGAATCCCTGAGGTTGTATGAAAAAGCTTAGGCTTTAGGGTCTCTCAGTTGAGTGGGCTTCTAACCAATTGTTCAAACATAGCCCCAAACATTTCTCATAGTAAAAACAGAGAGTGAATCCTGAGCTGCATCTTCATGTACACGCCAAATCACTTGAATAGTAGTTATTCTATTTTCAAGTGCTTTATAAATTGACTAGATTCGTGCACTGGTGGGTCCCTCAGACTGGCCTGCAGGGATCAGGCCAAAACCACCAGGTGCACGGATTTGTCTAGGGTGTGTCTGGCCCGTCTTGCCCAGTCCCCATTGGCCAGACCCCAGCAGCAAGCTAACCTACCAGTTAGGGCATCTGCCCCCTGGTGGTTAGTGTGCATCATAGCAACTGGTCGAAGGGAACGAACGGTCAGGACTTAGCATATTAGGCTTGTGTGGTAACCAACTGGAGTAACCATATTTTGAAATTCAATTTAGTTGCCAAGATTGCTTCCACTGTTCTATCCTGTCTTTTCTTTTTTAATATGTCTTTTAGAAACAGGCAAGAGTCTACTCATTACAGTTCCCTTTGAATCTTCAGGAGAGAGAGTAGTCAATTATCTCACAACAGAAGGGAGAACAGGGGAACCTCCTGAGGAATGGCATCCCTCCCACTTCACAGCATCCTTTTTCTTTATTAATTATTCAATTATGCTTCTTTCCTTGGTCAATCAACTCAAAGCTGTAAATGCTCGCATGAACCAATGAGCCATAGCCCAGCGAAGTCTAGTTGAACGGAAGGCAGGAAGCAATCCTGCAGTGGTCACCTTCCAATCAAGCAATTATTTACTACACTGCCATCTGTCTTTATTTTCCTAAGCCACTTCCTCAGACACAGCAGAATCCCCGTGCTCTGAGATGGTCATAAATCGTGCAGCTCTTACATGGAACACTTGACCACAATATATTGCAAATCACATGTCATCACTTTAGTTCCTACCAGAATAATATAGACTCTTTGTTGAAGTTGGCAAACTTGCTGAATACCCCTGGGAAGTGAACAACATGAAATACTGTGTTTTTTGTGTTGTTGGGCAATAAATTAATTTATTAAGAGACACTATCAGCCACCAGTATTGGATGAGTTGCTGCAGTACGTAAGTGAGAGTGTTATGAGCATCGATCTTATTTATACAAAAAGTTATTCTCTTCACATAAGCCTGTGACACGGTATAGAAATAATTGTCATTAGCTGGCAAATTACCTATAAAGCTGATTTCTATTCACTGCTTTATTAACTACAGTATATGGGCACTCAGAATTGCTAATATTTCCTTTAAATTATAATGTGTGATGACACCTTGGTGCCTGTGCTGGAAAATCTATGATGATAATCATTAACATAGCATAATGCAATACTTAAGATTTATCAGGCTCTTATTAAGCCTTATATTACAGTATAATATAATGAAACACAAGCTTATTTCTTCCAATTCAAAATCTAATATGAGGGTTGTGTCGTAAATTACATAAACTTCAAAACAATGCATGGAAATGTGGCGTAAAGTTAATTTCTATCATTATGCTGCTGTTTTCTGCATGTTCTTCATGTAGTATTTGTGTAATGTTGTTGTTTTTTTACCCTAGATAATTGGCACTTCTAATTATTTTATTAGCATCCAACTGTATTTTCCCTTTCTTGACTAAGAAGCAGAAATATTTCAAACATCAAAGTTGATATAAATCATTTACTTCCCTTGGGAAATTAAAAGGGGACTCAGTTCACTGCCAGGATTCTTTCAGAAATACTACATAGAGAATGAGCTTCCCTGTTGCTTTATAGAACTAAATTGATGGTGCATTTTGGGGGATGGAGCAGTGAAGAGTGGGAGCCATATTTTTTTTTAGCTACATCACATCTTTCAGCTTGAAGAGATCAACATCACATATAAAGCAAATATGTAATGTAAATACAATCATATTTTGTATTCTCATTATTTAGACGGTAAAACGTTATAGCACAAAAACCAGACAAAATTAAAGTAAATAGAGAAATTTAGCAACACAGCAGGTCTCTTAAGATTAGGTTCTTATAATTATCCTCAACATCATGTCTATCTTACCACAGCCAAGCAGTCCCTATGTTGGGTTTTAAAGGAATAGGTGGAAATACCCTTGTTCCATTTCCGTATCTCAGATTTTACCATTGCCTTTCATTACGTAAGTCATTGTCCTCTCTGACTTTCCTTTTTAAAAAGTAGAATAGTGCTTCAAACAGACATGTGTTTGAATCTCAGCTCTACTGACTACCAGCCTTATGAATCTTGGGTAAGCCTCAGTTTCATTAGTTGTAAGATGAGGTCAATGATCATACTTTTCTTCAGAGGATAGTTGGGGTAATAAATGTAATATATGTGAACATGAAACATAATACATGGCACATAGCAACTACTCAAAATGTTAGCTATTGTTGCCACTAGGATATTAAGTTCAACTAGGAAGGAATGTATAAATTAATCATGAATGCTGAGGGGGAAATTAGTGTTTCTAGTCTGTAAATTTAAAAGGTCCATAAAAAGAGGAAGGGGCATAAAAAAGGAAGGCTAAAGATACCAAAACATATTTTGCATAGGATGAACTCTATTCTCAATATTTTTAAAGCTCTTGTATATAATCAGAGTATACATATCAGATAGTGGTCCTTTACCCTATACAAACTCTTGATTTCTAGTTTCTTCTGCTTTCTTCTCCTCCCTTACAACACACCAGAATGGTTGCATCAGAAAATTCACCTAATCCACTCCTGTTTCCTTCTGCTATGATGGTGACATTAGTGAAATAACAAATAGAATCTGGACCGATCGGGCACCTGCACTCTCAAATTCCTCACAGCCTTTTCCTTTCTGCTGGACCTACCCAACAAAACCTTGATCCTCCTATACTCTGGAGACCAAATGTCACTGGATAAAAACTGGAAAACTAGAGAAATTGCTTCAACTTCAAAAAAAATTGAGACTACTGTGTACAATCCTCAACTTATCACTGCACTCTTACAAAACCACACATTTCATCATCAATTCTCACCTCTTTTGCTATAATTTTAGAAGATGAAGCATTTTCTTATGTCTCAGGCCAACTCTTCCATCCCTTCCTTCCCCTGATTCTTCCTGTTCCTCCAGGATCTTACTCCATGGGTCATTCCTGCATGCCACGCCCCCCTCCATGTTTTACCTTTATCTTCAATCTCTCCCACTCTCTTGGGCCCATTTTTTCAGTCAGAAAACATGCCTTTCTCTCTATTCTAAGGTCTGTATCTCTCCCTATAGTAAACCTCCTCAATCTCATTCCTCTCCCTAGCATCTAAACTTCTCAAAATGATTGGCCACATCCATATTCTCTGCTTTATCATCTCATATTATCTCCTCAACCCACTGTTAACTGGATTCTGTCAACACTGGTCTACAGGAATTACTCTCACTAAGCTTATCTGTGCTGTGTCAATTACATTTTATTCACAAATCTTTCTGGTGTTTTCTGGTGTCCTGGACCATTCTGATGATTTTTCTCACTTTGAGCACTCTGCTGCCACGATACCACAGACTTCTGGTTCATTTGCCTCTCTGATAGCTCCTTTCTTACTCCTCCTTGGGGCCCCTTTCCTGTGCCTGGGGGCTCTCAATTACATCCTCTCTTTGGGCTATATTTTCCAGTGTTGTAGTTTCACCTTCACTAGTATGTCTCCTTTTAAAAACTTTATTAGTTTGGTAGGGCTACAATAACACATACCACAGACTTGCTTAAACAATACAACTTTTTCAGTTCTGGAGACTAGAAGTCTAAGATTAAGGTGCTGGTAGGATTGATTTCATTCTAACGTCTCCTTGACTTATAGATGGCTGTCATCCCACTTTCCTGTTTGCTTGTTTGTATCCTAATCTCCTTCTATAAGGACATCAGTCCTATTGGATCAAGGCCCACCCTAATGATCTTATTTTACCTTATTTACCTCCTTAACAATCACATTTTCAAATATAATTACATCTGAGGTCAGGACTTCAACGTATGAAATCTGAGGGGATACAATTTGGCCCATAATATATCCTAAATCTACATCTCCTGCTCACCATTCTCCTTTAAGACCAGGACTGTCTAACAGCCTATTGGACATTTCCAGTAGAATTTCTCACAGGAGATTCTTTAAAAGTGAACCAGGCATCCCTTCATTAAACCTGCTCTTCTTCTTGTGTTTCCCATTTCCATTGGTAGAACCATCATTCATTTAGTCAGCCAAGGAATGAATCTTTTTCCACTTTTCTCTCCCCCATTTCTGCACATCCAACCAACCCCAAATGCTGCTTTTGTACCTCCAAAGTACTTCTGTCCTTTTCTCTCCATTTCTCGCTCTAGCTCAGGCTGTCACCCTGTCTAGTTTTTATTATTATGAAAACATTTTTTGATTTGTCTCTGTTTTCATTTACAGTCCTGACTGAGTCCATGCCAATGTAACTGAAAGATTATGAGATTTAAAACCTAAATTTGACCACATTACTCTCTCACTTAAATTTCCTCAATAGTTCCTCCTCATTGCTTACAGAATATGATCCACATTTTTAATATGGCAAATGAGGTCTTTTAAAATAAGGATCTTATATCAGCAGCCTCATATTTCACTATTGTCTGCTTCAACTTTTCACTTAAGTAACACTAATTTGCTTTTGGTTGCCCATGCGTTCTTCCACATTCCCCTGCCTTCCCACCTTTGCTACTGCTCTCCTCTTTGCCAGGAATGCTAGTCCCCAAACTCTCTCATTTTTTTCTTCCCCAACATTGCCTAGTTAACTCCTACTCATCCATGAGGTCTCAAAACAAAGGAAATTTCTTCCAGAAAGCCTTCTTCTTAGATGCCTCTTCTCTCTTTCCCACAGTACCCTATAAATATACCCATCGTCACACTCATCATATACTCATTTCCATTACTAGGCTGTGAGTCTATTGAGGACACAGACTCTTACTCATCTTATTGTACCCAGTACTGATACCTACATCATGGCTGCTATATAAGAGGTACCCCCAAAATCCTGTTTTGGTGCCATGTCTTCAGTGGGCTCCATTTTAAAGTTTAGTTAAAGAGATAAGTCATGGATTACTACGCTGTCCTAATACTTCAGTGACTGTTTAGATGTGTTCTTTATTTTATACACAAAAGGGTATGTTTAAACTTTAAGACTAAAAAAGTAGTTGATCCCTGAGCAACGTGGGTTTGAACTGCACAGGTCAAGTGAACTGTGAGCTTCAGTTGAACTGTAGTCAATTGAACTGTGCAGGTCAATTTAAAAAATCCTGTGTAAGTGGGCCCACTGTCCTAGAGAAGAAGCAGAGTCACTAATCTGAGTTAGGGATTTTGCCTCTGGCTTACATTCGTGATTCACATAGCAAGATACATTCAGGCTCATTTCCATGTGAGTTGTAAACTAGGTCATATACTCTTAAAGACAAAATACATGGTTTTCCGAGGAAAGAATTAATCTTCATTTTTCTGAAACATCTTGCAGAAATTAATTTGGCAGGTTAATTTACCGAAGGTGTTTATTTTCAGCGATGTTGGCTTTGTGGTTTTGTGATAAGAAGAATAATTGATGACAGCCCTGGAGTACTCTGTATTTCTGGTTAGCAGGACAAAGGCCACCTGGGTTAGCAATGGGGAAAGCAGGGAAGTGTACAAACCTCAGGTCAGCATAAGAATGTAAGCTCTGCTGTTATAGGGTTTTGTCCATATAGTGCACTGGTCTAATCCCAGCACCTAGAACTCCATGCCAGTTGTGGAGTAGAGGCTCAATAAATATTTGTTGGTTGAATAAAGAAAGTACATACCTTGTACCTGAAGAACCTGAGAGATGTCAAAGCCTTGGCTGATTCTGACTATGACCACACCAATCTCAAAATCAAACGCATCACTGAAAGTGGAAGCAAAGTGGTTAGTGATTTAAATCCTCCAGCTTTGGACAAATAGTAAACTTGTTTCTAGGATTTTAATGTAATTAAACTAAGGAAATTCACTTTAAAAACAACCGAGAGTTGATGGCTTTCTGTTAGATTGTTTTCCCTTTATATCCTTAAAAAAACATATTCTGGGTAAAGGTAACTAACTCATTTACTCTGGAACCAATTTATTCAAATATACTATCAACTAAAATTTTAATTAAGAGCTTGTAACATACTTTTTGAAAAAATTGATTATTTTCTAATGTAAACAAAAGAATCACTGAAATATCTAGAACAGAGAATTTTCAGACTGCAAAGACCCTTGGAAATTATCAGCCAAATCTCTATCTATTGAGGAAGAATCCTACAACATTTCTGTCGTCAAGTTCCTTGTTAAAAATGTCTCAGTTCCTCTGAGGACCCTTCACCAGTGACTTTGGACAAACCATTTGAAGCAGTGCTTCTTCATGGCAATCCCATGCTGTTGAAGTTGGCTGTTGTGCCTTCACTACATGGAATTAGATTATCTGGAAGGGAAAGAAAGCCTTGCTTTCTTTTATCTCCATTTTTGTAGAATTTTTTTTCTCTGCCCATAAATATGGGGAAAACCAATGAGTTCTTTGAGTTCATTTAAAATTCTCCCCTTGGGAGTTCCTATGTTCAATCTTCTTTGGATCGGGAGCCCAAGACCCTTTCATTGGGTCACCCTCCCTCAGAAACAAGGCAGGTTGTGATTAGCTCACTGTACACAAACAAGATTTCAATAGCCAAAGTAAACTTAAATTTTCAAATAATGATATAAAGATGTTCAGTACAGTATGACTATTCATTTAAAATGAATATGAGATTTAATACTTAAATTTGACCACATTACTCTCTCACTTACATCTCCTCAATAGTTCCTCCTCATTGCTTACAGAATATGGTCCACATTTTTTAATATGGCAAATGAGGGCTTTTAAAGTCAGGATCTTATATCAGCAGCCTCACATTTCACTACTGTCTGCTTTAACTTTTCACTTAAGTAACACTCATTTGCTTTTGGTTGCAAAACCATACGTGATCTCTACTTAACAAAATAGACCCATTCTAGTAAAACTGCCACAAAGTAAATTCCTGATAAATTTTGTTTCTAATTGTCCTAGATTATAAAAAGCAGGCAATGTGTTCCACAGAAATATTTGGATTCTGTGTTAGGCAGAATAATTTCAGACCCCCAAAGACAGCCACATTCCATCACTGGAGCCTGTGGAGTCTGTCCCTACATGGCAAAAGGACCTTGCAGATGTGATCAGGCTGAGAACCTGGAGGTGGGGAGATAATCCTGGATTATCTGGGCGGGCCCAGTGCAATCACCAAGGTCCTTGGGAGTGAAATTGGGAGGCTGAAGAGGTTAGTGTAATGTGATGTGAGAAGGATTTGACCCATCAAATGCTTTGAAGATGGAAGAAGAGAGCCATGAGCAATGGGCAGCCTCTGGACCCTAGAAAAGGCAAGGCCATAAACTCTCTCCTAGAACCTTCAGAAGGTAATATAGCCCAGCCCACACCTTGATTTTAGCCCAGTTAATTAGTGTTCAGAATATTAATCCACATAACCTTAAGCTAATAAATTTGTGTGGTATTAAGCCACTAAGTTTGAGATAATTTGTTAATGCAGCCAACAATAACTAGTACAGATTAAACTTATACCATACTTAAGAATATTACATGTATTTAAAATCTTTTATTCAAAGAAAAATGGTAAAGTACTAAACTATTGTAAAATTATCTTTATGATATCAATAAAACTGTGCTTTAAGCCATACAACAAAACAGCCCCCAAAATCAGAAAGAGAAATATAACACAATATGGTTGTATGGTTGTCTTCCTTCTGTATTGACCCCATTGCTATGGTAGTAAAGTCATTTAACTTTACCAAGCCAGCTAAATTTTATACTATACAAATTTGAGCCACCTTAACACTGAACTTTATTACCCAAAAGATCAATCATTAATTTGGTATAAAAGTCAGAAGTTTCTTCAGCTTAATATTACTAGGTTTGATTATTTTGGTCTCATTGAATTTCTAAACTGTTTGGGATGGTTAGAATATGATTCCAGGTAATTTTGTATCAAATAATGGACTCTATGGCTAAGATTTACATATTTCTTTTCATTCCCAAAGTGAAGATAAAATTTCTTGCCCTGACATCCCTTTTTCCCCCACCAAAGGTAAAGATGAAATTGTACTGAAAAGTCTGGATAACAGAGAGTATATCTAAACCCATTTCCAAGAATGTCAGGCCAGCAACTGACTGTGATTCTGAACCTATCAGGATGCTGTTTGCTGAGCCTGGCAAAATTCTGGTGCCCCAGCAGGAGGCAGATGGCAGCACGTGGCATCGGACTTTGTATGTTTGCGGAACACAATTCAGGAGAATGCATTTAATGCATGGGTTTCCTATAGGAGGAAGGCTACGTGAATTTCTGTTTGGTCAGTAATGCATATAATTTCAGAAGGTAAAAATTATTTCCTTATGCTTCTTTTTAGTGGAACTAATATTAGAATGCTTTTGTTATGTTGCCTAAATCTCCCCCAAATGATGACAAACGTGGTGCTCGTTCTAGCAGGAGCCAGAGGACATAGCCTGGTACAAGAAGTACTGAGTGTATGCTTGTTTTAATGGGTGAGGATTTATTATGGACTTTTCAGACATCTCAGGGCATCTCTACCCTGTGCTATGAAGGCAGAGCAAAGCCAGGCCTGGGCGGAGGAAATCTTCCATTTTCAGAGCCGTTGACACAAAGATGGCTGCTGACCATAGCTAACATTGCCTCCCTTGAGATGAATCTGGCTAAGTATTTTCAAGCCTGGAAGAAAGGATCAATTTGCTAGAAAGGCCACTGAGGATGCCTTGTGCCTCTTCATAAGTGTAGCTTCTGACCTCTCTTATGCAAGAAGCAAGCCAGGCAACACTTAGGCTGTATAAGTACTTCTTGAGGCAGCATAACCTGTGGTCAGGAGCTTAAACTTTGAATTCTGATGACCCTGGGTTGAAATTCCAGTTCTGTCACTTACACAACTCTGCATGTTTTAAGTTTTAAAGTCTATGTCTCTACTTATAAAATGGGAATGATAGTAGTGCTTACTTCAAAGTCTTCTTGTGAGAATTAAATGGGGTAGCTCATGTTAAGGGCATTAGCCTGGTGCCCACTCATCCTTTAATGACTATCATTATTACCTTTACCCCAAGACTCTCCCAATATTTAAGGATCAGATGTCACATACCATTGAAAACTCACTCTCTGTGCACTAACCAACACTGCTACATGGCAGAGGCAACTGGCATATGGCACCGTCATATCAACAATGCGGCTTTGGGCTAGTGACTACGTTCCCCAAGGCTCAGAAGAAGATAATGACTGAATTGGGCACACCAGCTAGTCCAAGATTCCAGTTTTTTTGAAAGAAAAATTCCTTTAGTAACCACCTGTCCTTTGTTTTTAATCTCATGAATAGGTTTTAAGGTTTAACTCTTAATGTTGACTTTTTTCTTTGACACCGAATTCCCTCCATCCTGTTTCCTCTGATACTATGATTCCCTCGAGTTCTATTATTGGCTGTGTTTTCGGTTTGGTAAAGAATTCAGAGTACCAGGGGAATGTCCTCTTCTCAGGCAATTGAATCTAGTATAACAGTGTCATGTACTGCCCTGGTTAGTGCTTTATAAGCAACACATCTTGAAAGCATCACTTACTGTATGATTCCCACGTAGTTCTCAATCTCTGTTAACTGAGCTTTCCTCCAGTTTCTTTTATATCCAATCACCAGAGTGTTTGGTTTCATTCTTCCTAAGCCCGAGGCCTAAACAGAGGAGATAAACACATGGGCAATCCTTACTGTACCAGGAAACCACCACTGCAAATGAAAAATAAGGTCTGAAAGAGCACTGAAGTAATGTTCTGATGATTCGGAAGATTAGATTACATTTCAGTGCATGTCCTTCATGCCCATACCCAAGCATAAAATAGAAAGATTAGTTCTAAATCATCTCAGCCATAAATGGATTTTAGATGACAGAAATGTAGCTTTTCTAAATTAGCAGTCATTTGCATTTCTTCTGACACACTCATTAAAATGGTTCAATAATTTAAAATCAAGTGAGGGTTGGCTTAACTGTTGGCATGCATGCTGTAACTTAGTGGTTCAAAGCTAATTTCCACCTGTTATATCCATAATGTCATTAGCAATAAAATCCATGTTTGGAAAATTCTTATATACAAAATCACTGAAACTTCTACCTACATTATTTATTGAAGAGTAAATGAGCTGTGTTTCCAGAACTCAGTTCTTTTATATGACAGTATCATTAATAGCCATCTTCCATATCAGAAGTTTCATTCCCCCCATTAGATGACAGGATATGACTTTCAGTTAATTAAATTTAATCCAGCAATATTATTGAGCACCTATTAATTGCAAAGTACTATGTTAGGTGCTGTGGCATGGTAGTGAAACATATTCTTTGGCCTTAAGGAGCTTAGAATAAAGTAGAAGAAACAAGATATTCACAAATAATTTTAGTTCAAGTGCAAATGCACTAGGAACTCATATGGAAGCATAAAGAAAGACACCCTGAATTCCAGTTGAGGATTCATGGGTGGCTTCATGGAAGAGGTGGCATTTGTCCTAGATCTTGCAAGTTGATGAGATGTTGACAAGTAAGAGTGAAGGAAGGGCATTCTGAATCATGAAAATAGTGAAACAAATGACCAGAACAGGAAGTTTTAGAGAGGACAGTAGCAAGTAGAAGAAGATAAGCATTGATGGAGGGTTCCTAAATTAAGCTTTGCTTCCACCACATTTGTATATTGTTCTTAGAAATGTATAGGTAACAGAATAGCTCATTTGGCCCAGGGTAGATATATGGCAGTATGGATGTAGTCTTTCCCATGACTACAGTTTGGGAATGTGGTCATTCATACCATAATTTCTTAGATGCATAGAAGGCTTTAACTAATATGGTATCATTGTCAGTGCCTCCCTTTGTTACCACGTTGTCCTGCCCTTTGTCATGACCTCTCTGTACTCCACTTTTCTTTGAAGAAACTCATGAGAACAAGCTTTACGCACGGTCTTTTTTCCTTCTGGATTCATATATGAGTTGTTTTACATGCCTATGTCTTTTCTCTCCTTGTTCTTATTATGTTTGTTGTCCTATTTCCAGTGAAAATTTGTATTACTTTTCCAATTTTCTATGATAATTTTACATTAAATGTGTAACCTTCCCAACATATCTAATCAAAGAGCTACTGAAAAGTAGCTTGAGACTGAAGGAAAAATCAGCATCTTGCAATGACCTCTATTTCCATGGGTTAGCAGATGAAAAGAGGCTCACTGGGGTAACAGGTCTTTCAGAAATGGGCTCTCTGCCTGTGCAGCCACTGCACAAGTGCTCGTCAAGGATGTTAGAGACAAGAATGCATCGAAGACTCTTAATCTCCAAATATTACAATGTGAGCCATATTTTTTCTTTTCTGCCTGCACCAGCATCAGAGTTATCTGGATGCTGTTTGGAACGTTGACCCTCCTGTGTGTGGCCGCTCTGAAAGCTAAATTATTCATTCGGTAAATGTAGAATCAGGGCTATTCAACCATGTTAATGCAAGAATAATTAAAAAGCCAAAGTCTCTTGGATTATTTTAAGGAAACTGGCACTCCAAATTATGAAGATCAGAACAAGGGGAAGAATTTATATACTTACTATAGAAGGGGAGGAAAAAAGACATAATGAGTGAGAAAAGATGGGAGACCTGTAGGCTTTAGTGTTGAACCACAGAAATTATTACATTTTAGTCAACATTCTGGAAATAATTTAAAAGGATAGAGAGATTTTACATCCTGATCACCAGGCATTTATTTAGCCTAGCAGCTGCCCTCATACCATTTGCAAAAGAAAAAAGGAAAAGAATGTTTCACTTGAGCATTGCTAGATGCAAAAATAGTTTGAAGTTTTAATAGGATCCTGAGTGTCGTCAACCATCAGAACAAATTTGCATTTCAATAAATATGGGGACAGAATGTATGCTGTTGGCCAAAGGCAACCTCATTTCCCATTTCCAGTGCATGAGTCATAGCTGATTGTAATAGAACCTCTCCGCTTTTGTTTTTGCTTTTCCTATCTCCAGGAATTCAAAATGTAATCCTTATCCATCTGCATTGATCTCTGACGTTAGACTGCCCACGTCCATTGGCTCTGGGAGCTTCATCAGCGTGGAGTGCTAACTGTCCTCTGCCTCTGTACTCACTCCTTCAATGCTAGCCTTACCTGAAGGAGACTTCGGACACCATCCCTGAAACAATCTGCAGCCACTGCAGCATAAAACGCCTTGATTTTGTTCTTTATTAGCCAGGCCTGCTTTTTCGCCATGCCACTGTTCATCTCTTTAACACACAGCTTGCGCGGTCCCTGTATGACACAATGAAATATTGGTTAGAAGCTCGGCTATTACACATCGCACTGCTGTTGTTTTCTGAAAGGCAAACATAGCTGGCGATGCCCCGTTGAGTTAAGAAATGGGAAGGAGGGAAAACACCTCAGTACAGGGGGTTCACTCGGACTCAGCCTTTTGGAGAGGAACTGTGCTGCTCCCATTCTTCACTTTCTACCCAGAATGTCAGATGTGTTAATACCTGCTTAGTTAACTGCCTCCTGCTGAATGACAGAAACAGCTCAGGGCATCATGGCACATGAGGAAAATACGAAAAATGTGATGGCAGAAGTTCAGAATAAATACACAATCTACCTTTGACTCAATAGCGAGAGCCTCTTTTAAGAACACCAATCAGAGCCGGAGCCCAATGGCAAGAAATGAATGGCGCTCTTGGGAACCAGAGCATGATGATTAGCAAATCCTGCCGTGGACTACCACGCCTTGACAATTCTACTAGGCCCATCGGTTGCTTTTTGTGATAAGGATACTGCTGCACCACATTTCCCCTTGTAATGTTAACATACTCCCACTCAGTTAAATCAACATTTCCCACTCCCTCAAGGAATCTGGTGGAAACAAAAGCTCACATACCTACGGCCTAGGAAGAATACAAGAGATTAAGCGAGAAGGGGGCAGGTGTTGTCATGGTGTATGAAGTATTTTGTAATTTCCAGATTTGAGTTCCAGAAACTCATTTTTAACCAAAAATTTTATTCTTGTTCCTCCTACCTTAAAGGTCCAACCTAGCTTTTCCTTGCATTATTTCAAATCAATCCAAAAGGTTATTTCTGAGTATTTGCCATGTGCTGACAGGGTACAAATCTATTATTTTCTTGGGAAACTATTTCAATTCACGGAGAGATTTGGATTTTGTTGACTTGTCTTAGATTTCTTACAATACACCTGGAATCTTGATAAAATGCAGTGTATCGGTCCGGAATAGGACTCGGAATTCTACTTTTCTAACAACTCCGGGGACATGAATGCTGCCGGTCCTCAGACCACACTTGGAATCGCACTCTTAGAGGGTCTCAGATTGGAGAGAAAGGGCTTCAATGCACTGAAAAGACACCAGGCTTTTTGGCCAGACAGAATGGTTTTCAAATCTAATTGTGGCCACTTTGGAGGGAATTGATAATCTCTGAGCTTTTAGATAGTATTCTGAAGACAGGAATAACAATCTCTGTCCTTTTGCAAGGTTGTTCTAAGTAGTCATGATAAAGTCCCTATTATAATGTCTGGAGTATAGTAAGTGCCTGTCCAAAGTTGATTTTTATTATCTTAACTGAGTGCTCACAATCTCATTGAAGCTCCCAACCTAATTCTACAACAGAGATGGGAGAGGGCTGAACTGGGAACCGGTGTTGGGTTGAGGTCTGGCCCGGGCACTGACTAGCTGGTACCGTGGGTCCGCCATTTGTCCTCTTTTAATGTGGGTTATACATTTCAAAGAATAAGGGAATTGTCTAGCTTATCACTGCCCACTGTGATAGCCCTTATCATATGTTACTATTGAGCATTTGAAATGTGGCTGGTCAACATGGAGTTGTGCTAGAAATGTAAAATACATACTGAATTTGGAAGCCTTAGTATGAAAAATAAAGCAAAATATCTCATTTATAATTTTATATCAATGGCATTTAATATTCTGAATACATTACATTAAATAAAACATATTATTAAAATGAACTTTACCTGGTTTTTTGACTTTTTTAATTGGCTACTAACATTTTTAAATTACATTTGTGGCATGTATTAATGTTGTATTACACAACACCAAATGATCTCTGGGGTCCCTTCCACTTCAAGGTTCTGTTTATGTTGGATCAGATTCCTCAGGTACTTATTTCTACCAGAATATTTTCTAGTACATGTGACAACTTTTCAAAAACAGTTTGGATGACTTACATTACATTTAAAAGAACAAGAACCTTCCATGAAGATGAAGAAGGTAAAGATATAGGAATGGTAGTTAGTAAACGAGAAGACTTAGCCTAAGGAAAAATGTCATTATGGGTCAAATTTTCCTCAGGGTTCTAGCTTAATGCATTCTGAACCACTAGTCCTTCTGGGGCATTCTAGACCTTATCAACTTCAGAAGGAATATTTTATTCAAGTAAATGAAATAATAACAACAGTTATGAAACAGAAGAAAAACCAACAGCTAAGAAAGGTATCAGACTATCAATATATTGAGTTGTACCAAGTGACTTTGAAACCCTGAGGAAACTGGCATTTATTTTAAATAAATACAGTGTAACATGTCTATTTGTAATACAGAAATCCAGATTAAACATTAACTGTGACAGAGAGATTTATTTTAATGCCTAAATTTGCCATACTGAGAAGTCATAAAAATATTTCATGCAGAATATCTCTTGGCTAAAAAAAATTATAATATCCTTTTAGCATACTTATTAATGTGAGACAGGGCTGCAATACAAATGTAGTCAGGAAAGAGTAAACTAACAAAGAGGGAAATAATTATTCAAGATTCAAATATGTCATAGTCACAAAAATGAATTTTATCACCCTATTAAAATATTACAGAGATTAGCTCAGTTAGGATCCAAAATATGAGTATATAAATTAATTCAGAATTTGAACAAAGAAGCCCTAAACATCTTGAATATATTATAACTGACATTTATTGAGAGAAGGATAAAGAAATTATAATTATTTAGTCTGGAGAAGTTGATGTGATACTACTTCAAATAAATGAATATTATGAAAAAGAATTTGCAAAGGAATTCCAATATCCTTAGGATTAAATAGAGGAATTTGGTCCAAGTGCAGTGTCGTTTCCAACTTTTATTTTTCAAAACATTGAGGGTCCTATTGCTCTGCTTATGCTTTTATTGCCACTCTGGTTGGACCAGTGGGAAAAAGAATTTTTCCTTTTCTGATTTATCCACATTTTATCTCAACATGCTTCCTAGTTCCCACTCATAGGTTCTTTCCTTCTTCCTGTACTTGGTCATGTCATTATTTTATTAACACCATGATACAAACTCATTGACTTAAGGAGAATAGATGCACCTAAAAAGTGAATGCATTTTCTTCTTAGTAGATAGGAAAGCTGAGATTAAGAAAATGTTGCAGACAGAGAAAGAATGAGAATTTTCTCTGGGTTATCTATGCTTGAACTGCCTTCTTTTACAATGAGAGGAAAGGACAGGATGTTCAAGGTTTAAAGAATATTAAAGAGAAAAAAATTAATCAAATTAAATTTACATCTTGGTACACAGGTGTGAAATGACTAGAAGAATACCAATAAAATTTGGATAGTGTTTCCTCTGGAGAGGGAGGAGAGTCATGGGGCTAATTGGTTATAAAGGGGACTTTAGCTTGATCTGTGATGGTTTATTTCATTTCAAATGTAAATGGAAGCATCTATGACAAAAAAAGTTAGCAGCTGTTTATTAAGAGAGGTAGAATATAAAGCCTCTTGGCATATAAGTATGTCACTGATTTATTATATGGTAATTGAGAGGAGAAAAATAGACATTACTTTAAATTATCAAGCTGGAGTCCTTAAAAAGGATCCCCAAATTTGTCTTGATGACGGGTCCCTCATATGAAATCTTTAGGGTGAGTAGGAAAAGGACACGGGAAAAGGAAGAGGCTCTGAGAGGAGAGTAAGAGTTAGTCGGATAGTTGGAAGGCTATACTGTGGGCTATGGTGTAATAATAACCATCTTCATATCAATTTCAGCAGCTTTGAGGGCTATGACGTGTAGCCCTTTAGAAATGCCTTGGTTGTAGGACATAGCAGCTGTAGCCGCATGCTTTCTATCTACCCACCAGCATCAAAACATCAGTGAGCTCTGAGCCTTGCTCCTTCCTTGTAGTATAATTGCACTTCAAGTAGCTAAAAGCCACCAGAGGGACAGACACAGAACCTGCTGTCCTGCGATTAGTCCAGTGGGAGTACAGTTCTCACTGTTCCATCCTGATCAAGCTGTTGGATACTCCAAAAGTTCAAGATCCAGTGCCTGGACTTGGTTTGTTTAAGAGAGAGTGCTTTAGGTTTCTGTTGAAGGGGATATGTTTTTGAAATGAAAATGGCAGCCATGGTAATTAGCGAAAATCATGATAATAACACTATCAGCAATAAAAACCCAAATTAACCGGGCATTTATTATTTGGCAGACACTGAGCTGAGCACTAGAAAGCTAATCTTACAGAATTCTCTCAACAACCCTCAGAAAGCTGAGGCACAGGGAGACTAAATTATGTGCCCATGGGACTCTCAGCTAATAGATGGCAAAACAGTGATTCAGACCTTGACCGCGTGTCTCAAAAGCCCATGAGCTTCCTAGCATTAAAAATTAAATTATCATCCCTGAACATCACTGTAACTATTTAACCTTCCCCACAAGGTTGGTCTAACCACCAACCACTGTGCTTTAGGAAAATTTTTCTAATGGCGACTTTCTCCACATCCCCTTGTACTTTTTTTTTCAAACATGATTGACGACTGAATATAGAAAACATTGAAAAACATTTAAAAAATGCTGACAGCATCCTGCATCCCCAGGAGCTCACAGAAAGTAACTAACTGGAAAGTCATTAACTGCAGCAGTAACTATTTTCTGTCCCCAAGAGAACCTCAGTACCTGGGAGCAAGACTCAGGGAGACCAGCACAGTGATGTGTAATGTGGTCCAATACGCATGTCAAACAACCAGGACTGTTGAAGGCACGGTACCTACTTCACTAGAAATGACACCCAGTATCACGTTCTTTTATTATAGTCAAAGCAGCAGAGGGTTAATTAAAAGCAATAGCTTTTGTCTCTATAAAAAGACCTTTTCTCCCTTGCCAATATATGACTGTTTATACTCCCAGTTCATTTCTCCTGCCCTGAAGATATCTTATTGCCTGCTAAACTAAGTTTTCTCTAAATTGCTGGAGAAGAAAAACACCCCAAACTGCTTATTCCATCAAAACCCACTCCTGTATTATATTGGCCAAAATGAAATCCACTCATCCAGGGCACCAAAGTTGATAATATGAGAAAAGGGTGCTTGATAAGATTTTTAAAAATCCTCTGGAGTCACAGTTGGTCATTACTTAACCTGTCAATCTTATGTATTCAGTAGGATCCCTTTCAACCCCCACTGGATAATTGCATTGAGTTATATTGTTTGAGTTTCTATCATATAAGCACCGAGAGGAAAGATAATATGACCAACCAGCTTCATATAGCAGTTAGAGTATTACCAAGTGTAAGAAGATGCTAAGTGCTGGTCATGATGGCATGTGACAAATTAACCCCTGTATGATGGCACAGTTGACTGGCCCCAGGGTTACACAGCTTCCTGGTGGCCTTATTATTCACTGGCAGGTATTGGGTGTTTAGGTAGTGGTACCTGATTCTAATAACACTCTCAGGATACAAGTCTGCTAAAGCTTTCTCCTCATGATGTAACACAGAGCACAACTGGTTGGCCTAGACCAGGGGTGGGCAAACTTTTTGACTCGAGGGCCACAATGGGTTCTTAAATTAATTTTCCCGAATCTTGCTTTTCTCATCAGTAAAGTGAGAACAAGGCTTCTTTTCCTTTCTGCCCCACTGGGCTGTTATGTAGATCAAATAAAAACTATAGGAAAATGCTTTGAAGAATTGGTAACTATTCTAAAAATACACTGAAGTAGCTACGAATTTTGAATGGTGTGTGTGTGTGTGTGTGTGAGAGAGAGAGAGAGAGAGAGAGAGAGAGAGAGAGTGTTATGAGAATACAAGTAGAGATAGACTGGTTTGAAGGACTTAGATTTATTATTTTGTTATAATTTTAATGCTTTCTCTTCACTTTAGAGATTGGTTATCAGTCAATAATTATGGTTAAATTTTTAGTGTTTACTTTGATACTTTCTGGGAAACCCACCAATAAGTTATCTTTAGTCTACCACATACTTCCTGAACAAAAAAGGGATTAGTTCAGCTATGAGTGATGTTTATCTAAGACATGGAAAACTTGGCTTAGTTTCCTAGATATGTATAGTGTTATCAAGTTTATCTAAATATCTAATCTAAATTCTCTGTGCTCTCAGTTAAGGCCATGATGTCTGGTTCTCTCCTCCTCAGCTGATCTGTTAATAGCATCCTCTGGCTCATTTCATCCTTTTATGTTTCTGTGGACAGTTATGACCCCAAATGCCTTCACTTTCTTTATTTATTTCTGGGCCAGCTTTCTTTTTCTTGACTCAAAGGACATCATTTGGAATATTTATCACTTTTAGTTGGTCTCCTATGAAATCAGAAAGACATTTTATCCACTCATTTAAATTCAGGATCACGGTCTTTGCTCTATGAACCAAGGAAAAGGGCTCTTGTCCAAGCTGCCTTGCCATTCTCCTGTCACTGCATGCACCCGTTCAGCTGACCTAAAATAACACAAGGTGAGCAGGAAAGGAGCAGCACTTTTCTGGGATGAAGTGGCTCTTACCACAAAGACTTCACAGCAGATGCAAAGGCCACTGTTCTTGGTGAAGGCGTGAGTTATGTCTAAGAGAGCGGGTCTTGTCATGGGTCCCCCAGTTAGGACAATGCACTGGGGCCTAGAAGTGGAGAAAAAGAAGATGTGAGAACCGACCGTTGCAAGAAGCCTATGAGCTCAGAACCACCCCGGTGGAAATGGCAGGTGCAGAAGGCTTGGCAAAATGGAACCAACTCTCCCTTATCTATTTCTTGGATTTCTCACCAGAAGTCTTGAGTCATCCTGCCTGCCCATCTTGCCCTCTCTATATTCTTAGTTTAGTTAGTGAGCGCTAAAATGTAAAGTACGGAAAGGTGGTCTTGGATTCCCCTTGTCTTTTTTCCTCTGGACACTATCCTATTCCAAATCCCAACACAGCCTGTCCTTTCCCACCCAGTACTTTCCTTCATCCTCCTTGCAGAACTTAGGTTTCCAGGTTCCATTCAAAATAAGATATACCTGATAAAGAGCTTCAAGTGTTACTTCTAAGAGAATTCAGTAAGCCACACAGCATTCAGCTGAATGGAGACATCGGGGACATCGCTGTAAAATCACCTCACTTAGATCACCTCTGTATCCCCACGCACGGAAGGTGGCCCTCGGCACTATGAGGGTTTCTAGTTGGGGGTGGGCGTAGCTCAGAGTGGAAGAGAAGCACTTGTTTACAGAAGGTGCTGTCATGAAAATGTGGTAGTTTGTATGACTGCCTAGTCTTAGGTTGTGCCCATAGCATGTGACTGCTCTAGTGCATTTGTCCCCCATAAAGAAAGGCCACTTCTAATGTGGAACAACACCAAGATACCTGAGAAGCAAATTTTACCTGAAATTTTTCACATGGTCTTCCACTGTGGTTAATTCCAGAGCATTGTCCAAAGCACTGACATAGGAGAGAGCCTGTGTGGAGGAGCCCCAGTTCACATCTGCGGACGAAAAAGGAATGTGGCACAAAAAGTATTGACCTTCCCTCTGTCTATGGTGAATAATTTTTATAAGCGATTCCCTCTTACGATTTTCCCTGGCTGTGTCAGCAGTGCCGAGAGCACAAATTAGAGAACATTGTTAGAGAACATTAGAAAGAGCATTGTTCTTCTCTGAGTATTTTGTGAATTCTTCAAAGTAAGACCTCTCTTTCCAGCTAAAGATCAGATCTGAAAGCTTATATCCTCGAAATTCTGCTGTGTGGTGAGGCTGGGTGATAACCACACTGCAGACAATAGACTTGGGAAAATGACTGGCCTCTGAATAAACTCAAGGGTTCTTCACCAGTTCTTAAGCTGAATAAAAAGAGGCATTTGTATACACAGATAGCGTGTAGCAATCTTTATATTTGAAATCGTAAAACTAAATAGCTCAGTAATTCTTACTTCTGGGTGTCCATGAAGAGGGTCAATCATTATTAAGATTTTAGTTTGATCTTTTAGGACCTAATCTTCATAATAATGGAGGTAAACACTACCATACTTTGCCTTTTTCTTGAACAAATTAACTATTAGATGGATTCTCTAATTTTTATAAGAGAAAGTCCCTGATGGGATGTACAGGTTCACTCCAGATGGCAGGCAGAGCCATCTCCCAGTCTTGCTTTGAAGAGCCACGGAAATGGTGGGGGATCGTTATCTTCTGATAAAAAAGATTAAAATTGATTAAGTGTTGACTATGCACCAGGCTTTAACACACCTTAAGTTAATTTATATTTAAAAAACCCTACTAGTCAATTGAATATGTGTAAAAAATGGACTTTGAAGCATATCTCACATTATATACAAACATTAACTAAAAATGGATAACAAACGTAAGTTCAAAATTTAAAGCATTAAAATTTCTTGAAGAAGTTTGTGACAATGGATGAGGGAAGAATATCTTGGTTAGAAGCAAAAAGCTAAACTATAAAAGAAAAAAAATGATAAATTAAACTTTATAAAAATTAAAACTGCTCTTCAAAACAAACTATAAGAAGAATAAAAAATACAAGTCATAAACCTATAGGTAATATTTGCAAAACACATACTGTAAAAGATTTGCACCTAGAATTTATAAAGAACTTTTACAACTGAATAATAAGGAAACAGTTCCAAAAATGGGCAAAGGAATTAAAGAGACACTCAACTAAAGAAGATATATGAGTGGCAAATAAGGTGTTCAACATTATTAGTCATTGGGAAAATGCAAGCCAAGCCACAGTGAGATAGTACTTCACATCTATTAGAATGTTATTATTTTTTTTAAATCAACTGGCAATACTAAGTGCTGACAAGGATGTGGCACAAGTAGTATATTCATTCATTGCTGGTAGGAATGGAAAATGATACTACTACTGTGGAAAACACTTTGGCAGTTTCTTATAAAGTTACATCTACAGTTATTATATAATCAGGAATCTCACCCTTAGAGGAATGAAAACATAGGTCCACATAAAATCCTGTGTGTCAATGTTTATAGAAGCTTTATATAGAGTCACCCCAAGCTGAAAACAACCCAATGTCCATCAACTGGTGAACACATTTAAAAAAAATTTGAGACATATTCACACAATGCAATACTACTCAGAAACAAAAGGAACAATTACTTATACACACAATAACATGGGTGAATCTAAGAGCATTATGTCAAGTGAAAGGAAACATGCATAAAGGCTACATAAAATAGGTTTCATATCATATTCTGGAAAAGGCAATGTCCTTCTTAGGACAGCAGTGGTTGCCAGGGGTTAGGTTGTAGGGAAGATGGACTACATAGGAGTGTCAAGAAACTTATAGTGATGATGGCAATGCCCTCTGTCTTGATTGTGGTGGTGGTTACAAGACTGTAAGTTTGTCAAAAATTATAGACTGTACATGTAAAAGGGGTGAGTTGAAGCAAGCATCACTCAATTTCATTGGGATTCCAATTACAAAATACTTAACCCAAAGTAGGAAACTGTTTGTGAGAGAAAGACTCCACCATCCAGTTTATAATGAATGCTATCATTTCAAAACGTTCTCTTCAATTAGATATCAAATGGTAAAAGGCACATCAGCATTAACCTAACTCATCAAGGGAACTGTGATTATCTTGCTAGATTATCAAGATTTTTAAAAAAATATATATTTTATTGATTTTTTACAGAAAGGAAGGGAGAGGGATAGAGAGATAGAAACATCGATGAGAGAGAAACATCGATCAGCTGCCTTCTGTACACCCCCTTACTGGGGATGTGCCTGCAACCACGGTACATGCCCTTGACCGGAATCGAACCTGTGACCCTTCAGTCCTCAGGCTGACGCTCTATCCACTGAGCCAAACCAGTTAGGGCTGATTATCAACATTTTTATATCTCAGTTTGATTGAAAAGGAAAGAAACCACTAAAGCCACATTTCTATATAACTTCAATAAAGGAGGACTTACTCAAACCTCCAAAAAATAAATAAAAGGGGTGAGTTTTATCATATGTAAATTATACCTGATAAAAACACATGAAGTAATAAGAATAAGCAACAAACAAGCCCCTCCAAGGTAGTTGCTACCTTCTCTGCTTTATTTGCTGAGTAAGGGTAAGGGGATTGTGGGGGTGGCGCGGGTCTCTGAGACTGGATCTCAGTACCTGACTCTGTGGTCTCCAGCCTCTCCCATCTGCAGTCTATCTAATTCTCTCCTTTCCTCAGCAATTTGTTCATGTCACTTTCACTTTGCCTACTTATATTAATTTATTATATTACATAGTTCATTGCTTATGTGTGGATCTGTGAACTCCTTGAGGACAGGGACTATATCTCATTCATTAGGACATTAGAAGGTGATGTAATGAGAAGCTTGTGGGGTTTGGTGTCATACACACTGTAGTTAACATGTCAGCTCCATCAGATACTGACCATTACCTTGGTAAGTGGTCTACTCTTTGAACCCCAGTTTCTTCATCTGTAAAATGGGCATAATAATACTTAACATACAGCATTATTGTGAGCTCATGATATGTAATAGGTGCTCAAAAGTTACCTATTGTTATTTTACATTATATTATTAATATCCACCATACACATGGCACACCTAAGTACACAGGAGCTGCTCACTACCTGGTTGTTGAATAAATGGGTAGTTAGAGGCTGCTTTGTAAACGCCCTCCTATACAGACCTTCTTATCTTACCTGGCTTCTTATAGGTCACATAGATATAGAGGAAGAACTCAATGATGTAGGTGATAACAGCTGCCCACCAGTTGATGACAAACATGACTGCACAGCACAAAACAGCTCCAAAGAGAGATACCCACATGTTGTAAATCCCATATGCAGGTCTCCATCCTGAAAGCAAAAAAAACCCACAAATCTATGTGCACAAGAAAATCTTCCACGTGATCACCATCATGCCAATGCATATGATCAGAATACAAGTAACATGTTTCTTCCCAGCATAAAAACAAGAATTAGGTCAAGTTTCCAACTCTGCTATTAGTTTTCTGTGATCTTGGATCCCTGGCCTATGGAGGTGTAATTACACCAAATAAGGATGCTGTGAAATACAGAAAAACGTGTCTCTCGTGGCCCCTCCTGATTCCCTGCATATCCCCTGATTGTCTTCCCAAACTACAACACCTTGAGCACCTCATAGCTATGCCAGTAGGAGTTCAACGGAGGCAGGAGGGATGGAGAAGTGGGTCTTGTGAGGAGGGTGAAGGAATTCCTTGGTGGGCCAAGAAAGAGAAGGATAAGACAATGGGCTTACTTTCCCATGCAGAAAGCAGAGCAGTCATCAAATAAATCCATTCATTTCCTGCTAGCTCTTCCTTTACCCTGAGAGGAGAATGCTTGCCCTTTCAGAAATAATAATTAATGGGAAGAGAGGGAGACATTTGTCTTCAATGTCTTCTTAAACCTGATGCATTAACATGTTTTGCATTTGCAATGAAAATATTTCTCACGGTTCATATATGCAAGGGGGTTTCCCATGTTTTACTATTAGTTTCCTGAAATTAAAGAAGCTGGAAGACAGTATGGTCAGGATGGGGAAGCTCTGATTTGAAGGGTACATTTGGTCTCTGGATGAAGTGCATTTTAAATTCGGAGAGGCCAAAACACAACAGAGCTTTCAGTCTTCTGGAGCAGTTTCTTAAATGGCCACAAGATGGATACAGCACTTTGAGAACATCACTGGGAATGCCCTTATTTTACAAGTCTGGCTGTGTGTGCATGTGTGTGTGCATGCCTGTGTGTGCATGTATATGAAATAGAGAGAGAGGCTTGGAGAGAGAAAGAGAGGTGGGGGAGAGTCTCAATTTCTGGGTCTTTGTATCTATGTGTCCCCCTCTATGGGCTTTCCTATTTTTCCTCTCTTCCTCTTTCCTGTTTTTCCTTTTCAATCTTTCCCCTGACAACCTCTATTACTTTAAAAACGAACAAAACATGGCATGGAGGCACACATTGCTATGATTTGCTGTATTCTCTGACTAGAACTGTCTGTTCTCTGCTTAAAAGAAGACAACACAACAGACACAAAAAGTCCTCAGTGTTTTCTGGAGCCTAGTGGCCTTGGGTGGATGAAGGCTCCCCTTCCATCTACCTTTTGTCTTATTGGCAGCAGCTTTTCCAAAGGAAGTTCAATTGTGGCAGGCCCCAAAACAGTGGAAATGTGTTTATATCCCTGATAAAAGTCCTCATGGCCTCATGAAAATGTTCTAAAGTTGACTTTGTTGGTGATTATATAACTGTAAATACACTGACAATCATTGAGTTTAAACTTTAAGTGGGTGTGAATTATATAGTATGTGAATGATCCTACCTAATAAAGAGAGAATATGCTAATTGACCCTCACGCCATCCCAAAGGATGGCGGCGCCCACAGCCAATAAAAAGGGAATATGCTAATTGACTGCCACGCCCTCAAAGATGGTGGTGCCCACAGCCAATAAGGAGGGAATATGCTAATTAACTGCCATGCCCTCAAAGATGGTGGTGCCCACAGCCAATAAGGAGGGAATATGCTAATTAACTGCCATGCCCTCAAAGATGGCAATGCCCACAGCCAATAAGGAGGGAATATGCTAATTGACTGCCATGCCCTCAAAGATGGTGGTGCCCACAGCCAATAAGGAGGGAATATGCTAATTAACTGCCATGCCCTCAAAGATGGCAGCTCCCACAGTCACAAGATGGCTGCACCCAGTCCCCTCAGTCCTACTGCTCCATGTGCCTGCCTCCAGAGACCCCCAGTCCCCTCAGCCCCCCAGCCGCCCAGGGCCGGCCCAGGGCACAGGTAACCAGGGCTGGCTGAGGCTTGCGCTGCCGGCAGTGGCAGCAGCAGAGGTGTGATGGGGCATCACCTTCCTCTGATTGCCAGGTCGCCTCCTGCCCCTGAGGGCTCCCGGACTGTGAGAGGTGGCAGCTGGGCTGAGGGAACCCCCTGCAGTGCATGAATTTTCATGCACTGGGCCTCTAGTTTCTTAATAAAATGTTTTGAAAAGAAAAAAAAGTCCTCATGGCGAAGAGTTTTCTGAAGGTCGATAATGACTAGTCTCTGCTTTGGTGGAAAGGCAGAAGAAATTCTATTGGCCAATGGAAGCAAATTAGAGGTGAGAAGTGACTAGATGGGGGAAGGTTCCTTGGTGTGAATTTTGCACCACTTTAAATCACAGTCTGAGAGCGCAGGGATGTCACCAGCTTCACTGTGAATCTGCATTGACTACTCTCAGCAGGTAATTATGGGAGCTACTCATCCTTCTCTTCTGCACCATGGGCAGGAAACAAATTGATAGTAAGGAAGTTTCAAATATATACATTTATTCCACTTCTGTGGTCACTTTCACCAAGGAAATAAATAGTGATGTTTTTCTACTGCTGAAATAAATGTGGTTTCTCTTGCAATGAATAATTTATTGCCGCAGGAGAAAATTGACTTTACGGTTGGTCAGAAAGGCCACTGCTCAAATGATTCTTTTTCTATTGCACAAGTCACCCCCCAACTCACCAAACAAAGTGGATTGCACTGCCCACTAGGATATAAGGAAACAGATAAACACAGATTAAGCACTCTCACTGACTCATTTCATTTTATTGACACTAACCATTGTTGGCTTAGGCTTATTTTAATTTTAAAAAGTCAACTTACCTGGGGATTTGGCATAAGAGGCATGGAAGCAGGAGAAATTAATAAGTGCGTATGAGGCCAGGAAAAAGTTGGAGATGATGGGAGCAATGGTGTTCAGTTCCGCTGTGAACAAAGCAGACATGAGCATGTACGTCTGAGTGATGAGACCAGGGGCTGAACAGCTGTTGCAGCCTGCAAGCTTGACTTTATTTGGAGGCTGAAAACATAGCTAGCATCTGTCAAAGTTGAAGAAGTTAGTGATTTTTCTTTGGGGCTGCATTCATTTTAAGACCTATTCTTAGCCAGAGTTTCTTTTCCATAAAGTAAGAAGCAAGAAAACCTACCAATCTGAAAATAGGCAATCAAGACCTCTATTTGCAAAAAAAAATTTGAGTGGGAATGGATAGAGGGTTTGGGGATTGGGCAGATGATAAGTCCCTGTGGCCATTCCAGGGGTGCCAATTCCCGTGTTCTTTATCTGCTGTGCATGCCCAGGCTCTGCAGGGTGCCAGATTAGTTACATTCCAGAAATGCCTACTGGGAAATCTCTCTGCATGTACTCAACTTGCTCTCTCTGACTTTCAGAACCCTTGTTAGTTATTTCTAGAGAAGTTCTACCAAATTTGTAAAAAATGTTTTACTACTATAGCTAAATATCCAGTATGACTTAATCCTAGCTGAATTGCTCATGTTGTGATATAAGAAATAACTTAGAGATAGTCCTATTTCTCTGAATGTCAGATGTCTATCGCCCTCAGTGATGGAAATGCAGGGGGCAGCTGGGGTGGCTCTAGAACATGGGGGCCAGGAGGAGGTAGGCAAAAATAGCTGGCACACACCTGGAAGCTAATCTGCATTGTTCTAAAAGAGTGATTTTTAAAGATATTATTTAACTTATACAATTTTTAAAACTTGGTTTCTTTGATCACTTAAATGCAGTAAACCTTGTTACCTTATAACAAATATCTTCAACCTCGTGGGAATCTTGCAGGGATTCATGAATTACAGCCACTTCCTGAGTTTATCAGATAAGGAGTGGCATCTTTTGGCATCTCTGTGCTGAGAAAAGGCTCCGCCCATCTATGCATAGCTACCGTCATCCCTACCTCTTGCTTCTTTTCCTCTAATAAGCTCACCAGCAAAAGTGATGCCTTAGGGAGCAGTGAGGAACGTGCAGGCTACATTGATGCATGTGCCTCTCTAAGATTATGTAGCCGTTTCTATAGTGTCTAGGGAGCAGGAGATGAGATTAAATCTAGTTTAAGTGGTTCTCAAACTTCAGTGGTCTACGAATCTCTTGGGGAACTTTTAAAAACGCAGATTCCTTGTCACCAGAGATTCTGAATCTAACTCAGGTTGTGCCTGAAAATTTGCACTTAAACCTGCAGGTGATTCTGATTCTAACACAGGTGGTCAACGGACAGCATTTGAGAACAGACTCTTTGACTATCCTGCTAGCTGTGGGGCTAGTTGATGTAAAGACTAGTGGCAGCTGGGGGAGACTCTGGGATTAGACCAGTCGTTCTCAACCTTGACTGCACATTAGAATCATCTGGGAATCTTTTTAAATCCTGATTTCTGGGCCTCATCCTCCGGAAATTCTGTTTCTTTGTTACTAATGTTGTGGCCCCACCCCATAACAAAGAAACAGAATTTCCGGAGGATGAGGCCCAGAAATCAGGATTTTAAAAAGATTCCCAGGTGATTCTAATGTGCAGCCAAGGTTGAGAACCACTGGATTAGACAATAACGGGCAGGTTGGGGGATAGATTCAGTTACATGTGGGTGGATGAATTTCCAACACTCGGATTCAAAGAGATGAAAGTCCGAAGCCCGCCTCAAATCTTTTAAGGCCCTCTCCCCTCAGAGTTTTCTCATTTCCTCTCAGACAGACTCCTCTATTCCCCAATGGAATATTGAACATAAAACAGGTAACTTTTCAAGCTAAAAGGAAAACCTTCCGAGTAGCAGAAGAGTTATTTGGCTTTGGGTAAGAACAAGAACGCTACTAACCAATAAGAATGAACGCCATGGCTATCACAAAAGTGAGGACGTATCCTCTCAGCGGCTCGTTGTTTTTCCCGTATCCTTTTGCGAAGAACTGCAGGGCTTTGTAGATGTTGTCCTTGCATAGAGCCTAATGGGAAGGAAGAGGAGAACCTCATCATTTATGGCTATGTGCCGTCATTTTCCCTGGGCGATTCAGACAAGAAGATTGGGCGAAAGATGGAGCGATACACAATATGAGGCACAAGTTAACACGGAGGTTCATCATTCTTTCTATTATTTGAATCGATCTTGACTCTGTGGCAGACATAGCATTTGAGCCAGATGCAAACATTAAAGTGTTTCAGCAAATGATGGAAAATGATTGCCGGTGAGAATGGATATTTCAGTTTGATCCACGTTCAGCGGCAACAGCCATAGGGAGAAACACATGCTCGGTATCACCTGGAACACTTTGGGAGCGCTGACGAGGGAGGCCAGGGCCGAGGAGAGCGTTGCAGAAAAGATGCCAGCCGTGATGAGGGGGCCGAACCCCGACACCATGCTCATGACCTTGAGAAGAGAGGTTCAAGTCAGGAAACTCATCCAATGGACAATAAAAACAAACAAACAGACAAGCAAATAAATAAAAATAGCCAACTTTTTATTCAAATGCTTTCCTTTCCACTTTCTGTGATTTGAAATTTCTTTAATAAGCTAATTGCTTCTAATCAGAATTCTCCCTCTCCTGCTCATTTCATTCTCGAGTTGTTGTTTTCAAGATGAAAATGGCCTTTTTGTTGATTATAATAATAATAAATGCTCACAATACATCCAGAAGATACTGGGAAGAATAAAGAAAGAGGTTTCAAGGGTTTTGACAGTATGTTCCCACTCTGTCCTTTGTGTATTTCCTTCATTATGGGAAATTCTATCTCACAGAAAGTGGCGTTTTAATAAGGTTTGGAGAGGGACTCAGCTGTTTACCAGGCCTTTAAGGCATTAGTGTTTCTTGGTCTACCTGCCCCTAGAGCAGTGGTTCTCAACCTTCTGGCCCTTTAAATACAGTTCCTCATGTGGTGACCCAACCATAAAATTATTTTCGTTGCTACTTCATAACTGTAGTGTTGCTACTGTTATGAATCGTAATGTAAATATCTGATATGCAGGATGGTCTTAGCCGACCCCTGTGAAAGGGTCGTTCGACCGCCAAAGGGGTCGCGACCCACAGGTTGAGAACCGCTGCCCTAGAGGCTTTGTAAACCTTTGCTTTTTCTGTGCTCATTAAACACAATTTTAGGTCTTAGACATGATGAGAGTCTGTCCATTTAAGTCATATTTTGGAATAATGACTTCAGCCGAGTTAATTTCTCTTTGTTGGTTGTTAAAATAGATGAATGAAGCCTTCATGACAAATTTGCTCCTCCTTCTGCTCACTCATCGTTGAGACAAATTAATATGTTTCAAGTCCTACAGTTTTCCCAATTTCCCTTGTCCCTCCCCCTCAGTAATCCTCCTGCCCCCCTGCCACTCACAATTTCCCTTTGGCCTTGTCTTCCAAGACCACCAGAGAGGCTGTTCCTAAGCCGAAGCCCATGCAGGAAACGCATTCCGTGCTAACTAGTCTGTCTCTCCTCCCCACCATGAACGCTTGCACAATTGATTGGAAGGTACACGATGTCGGGTGTGGTCCCTCCCTGGTGCTGCAATTCACACAGTGCCTGTTCTCTCCGACCACAGTCAACATAACCCCCGGACCTGTTACATGTACGTCTGCACGATTCTCTTCCCTCTCACACCAGTTGTTCTTTGCTGAATTCAAATTGATCAATCATCAATCCGTTGCAGGGTCAGACGTGTCATTATACATGACGTTATCAAAATGAAAACAACGGCAATCAGCATTGTTATAATGACTGCAGTTCGAACCTGGAAATTGTTCATCAGCCCGTACTGACACGGTTCGTGCTGGCATCTCGAGAAGTCATAGCCCAGCCCGCAGGCCGCTGAGCCATTGCAGTTCATCCCAGAGATGATGGTGTCATTCATGTTCCCAGTGGCATCTCGGACCACACAGGCCCCTGGGGAAACAACAGTGGCTTGTCATTTCTTCAGATTTTTAAGAGTTCTCTCCCTTAGG
>NW_005871071.1:8804045-8869045 GCF_000147115.1 Myotis lucifugus
CGTCCGTTGGCTGAGGAGCCGCCGCCTAAATGATCTGCGTGGCTACTTCATAACTGTAATTTTGCTACTGTTATGAATCGTAATGTAAATATCTGATATGCAGGATATATTTTCATTGTTACAAATTGAACATAATTAAAGCATAGTGATTAATCACAAAAATAATATGTAATTATATATGTGTTTTCCGATGGTCTTAGGCGACCCCTGTGAAAGGGTGGTTCGACCTCCAAATGGGTCCGACCCACAGGTTGAGAACCGCTGCCTTAGGGGTTTCTTATGAAAACATACTTAGTTTGCTTTGAATCTGAGCAGGTGCATTGACTATCCCGTCTTCATTGCCAAGGCTTCCTGGGACATGGTACCTGAGGATTCCCATCCTCTGAAGCCTGGGGGCACCCCCTGTGTCTCACAGGCTGCCACTTCCACCGCCTTGGGTGGTTTCAGTCCTAGCTCTCACTTGTCTCTGTAAGACCATTGTGGGTTGGAATACCTCACTTTCCGATCCCTTAAAATGCAAAAACAGTGCCTTGCACATAATACATACTCAATTCAGATTTCTGGCTTAGTGCTACTGATTCGGTGTTTTTCAAATAAGATTTATTGTCTTGTTTGTGAGAGAACCAAGGAATGGCATTATTGAATTCCAGTAATTAAGAGAACCAAGTCCTCGCTTTCAACTAATGATATTCCTTGCATACTATTTTAAATAGTTACAATTATACTTAACTAGAGGCCCAGTGCACAACATTCATGTACTGGGGGAGAGAGGGGTCCCTCAGCCTCACCTGTGCAGCAGACATCCCCTGAGGGGTCCTTAGTGCTGCCTCAGAGGCAGGAGAGGCTCCCACCACTGCAGCTGCACTTGCCAGTCTTGCCAGTCATGAGCCTGGCTTCTGGCTGAGTGGTGCTCCCCCTGTGGGAGTGCACTGACCACCAAGGGGCAGCTCCTGTGTTGAGCGTCTGCTCCCTGTTGGTCAGTGCGAGTCATAGCGACCGGTAGTTCCACCGTTTGGTTGATTTGCATATTAGCCTTTTATTATATAGGATATACAATTTTAATGATTTAAATAATAAAATATTTGGGGATAAAATATTAAGATTTCTTAATTAATATAGTGGTCAAATAATATTCTATCAAATACCTCAGTTTATTCCATTTTTTCACACATTTAGGTGTTCTTATTATTTTCTATTATAAATATTCTACGAACATCTTTATGCATATATATTTTTTGTATCTTAACATATTTCTCTAGGATAGATTCTCAGAATTGGAGTTATAAACTTTTTAAAGATCCTTAATATATATATTTTAATCACCAATATTCCCTAGAAATTTTTCTAACTGTAATCTGACATTATGTATTTAATAAGGTTATTGAAATATGTGAACATAGGTGTGAAACATATACAAACTTTTCTGAACTACCTGAAGGATAAATACTGATGCCGACCAAAAAAACTGTTCTTTTTGCTTTTCAAACTCCAGCCAGGGAGAGTTCTCACTCCTTGCGAATAACGGTAAGAGAGGTCCCGTGGTAGGTAGGATCTCATGGGAACCCTCGGGCACATTCTAGTCTTTAAACCCAGGAAAGACTTAAGAATCATAGAATCTGCAAGTTGGAAGAACCACTTAAAATAAGTGCAGAGATTTTTTTAATATAGTGGTCTGCAGCTCGGCGTAAACACTTGAAGTTATGGGTGCTGGTTATCAAGAATGATCCATCCCAGGTTTTGCTTCTTTGCATTGTTTATTTATGTTGAACTGACTTTTCTAAATCATGTATTTTGACTTCTGCATAATAGAGCTCCCCAAATTCCCATGCAGTCAAGCCATGAACCATTATTTACACTAATGACAAGCCATGGACCCATGACTATCCTTCTCTTATCCTGGGAAAAGTATAGAAACACAGATTTTTCCATCCATCAGGAGCAAAAACTAAAAGAATCTTTGAAATCAGGTCTATAACTTTATGTGTTCCTTTATTTTTACTTTGTGTGAGAGAGAAAACCATTTGGGAAATTTAACTTTGAGTGATTTCAATGATATTTAAAAATATGTTGATTTACTAAAGCATTGGAATAAAATCTCTTTGCATGTAACTAAGCTTTGAAATGCCACAATAATACTGTTAACAACATTATCCAATTTCCTCAAATAAGAAGCAGTGAGAGAAACAAGCAACTAAGTGAATTATTTTGCTTTTTTCTTTAGAACCCAAACTCAAGATATATGTATTTCCCAATTTGCTCCATAGTAAACAGAGGGTGACCGAGATGTGCCTTTTGGTAAAATTGTCGTCCAGATTCCCATAATGATCCAGCCTGGAGCTGTATTCCCTAGTGAGCAAAGAAAATTGCTTTCTTCTCTGAATGTTCTACATTCCTTCCTCTCTAATAATGACATACAAGTGAGGTGACCCCAACCAGGAGGAGGTGTGGCTGCAGGCAGCAGGTAGAACAAGAGTCAGCTTAGGAATAGTAGGTAAATCCACATATTTTCTGCTCATTGGGTAATGTAGGGACTGGCTGCCCACACTGCTGGCAGCTGGGTCTTGTTCTGATTTCCTGCTGATCAGTGGCAGTGACATTTCCATAGTAAGGACATCAATGCAAGGAGGGGACACAGTCATCAGTTCTATATCTTTCATAATTTCCTAAGGCTTTTATTGTTTGTTTTGTTTTGTATCTGGCTTCTCTTTTCTTTCACTGTTCCCCACCTGCCTTAGGGCAAGGGAGGTGGGTGCTGGCAGGGATGGCTTCCTTGGCAGTAGGAATCTTATGATCTCTAGATTCTAGAGTAATGAAATGGGACCCTTTGTGTTCAATTAAATTGACCAATTTGTTTACTTCTTACTCTATCCCTGACCCAGAGACACCTGGGCTACAGTTTCATTGCATTCAAACCTCGCAGCGGTTCTCAACCTGTGGGTCGCGAACAATGAAAATACATCCTGCATATCAGATATTTACATTACGATTCATAACAGTAGCAAAATTAGTTATGAAGTAGCAACGAAAATAATTTTATGGTTGGGGGTCACCACAACATGAGGAACTGTATTAAAGGGTCGCGGCATTAGGAAGGTTGAGAACCACTGCGAGTATCTAAGAAGCGAATTAAAATAGTTGCCTTTTTGAAAATATGCTACTTATGTTCTATTGAAAATACACTGAACATGAAAATCCATCAGGTACCATCATCAGAGACCTACAACTTACCTACACAAATAGCAACTCCTATGTAGGCGACGGTGGTGATGAAAATGGCCAGCATGGTTCCTCTAGGGATGGCATCTTGGGGATCCTTTAAAAAATAGTGGCGGTACAAGGAGACAGGTGGGATAAGAAATAGAGATCAGTTGGAGTTATTTCTGTATTTTCCATTTTTTAGCTGAGGCAAGTTCTCAAGAAAAGATCAAGCTAATAGCAAAATGGTGAGCTCAAGTTCTTTTGGGATAAAGATAATGTTCTGAGAGTGAATGAAGAAATCTGCAGAATTCTGCGCTGAACAGAAGAGATCTCTAACTGTCCAGGAGGGAGCTATTATAGAAAAGTATACCAGTTAGTTCACTCACTAATGCCTCTCTCTCTCCTTATCTCCTGTGAATTCCATGCAAATTCATTAAACCTGAAATTATTAGGAGAAATATCCAACCATACCCGACAATATCGCTCTGTGTGTTTGTTTTGTACTAAGCTTAAGCTCGCCTTAAAAAAAAATCACTTTTGACTGAGCACAAAGGTTGATCTGCTAAATTCTCCAATCCCTCAAATTTCCCCTTTGGAATCTAGCTCAGGAATGACTGCAATGGGACATATTTAATTTCCGGAAGCAGGCATGAATAAAGAGGCAAATTTAAGCTTATACCAGAAATGGGCTTTTCTCTTGCTTATAAGTGTATAAAAATTCACTGAGCTAAACTCACATCATATATAATATACCATTTTATATCCTATTTGCAGGGCTAACTCATATCATAATCAATTCCAAGCAGCATAACTTCTAAATAATTGAATTCAACTTAACGGGGATTATTAAATAGAGATTCTAATGTAGTTATTGATTGTACAGGACAGTGCCTGGCATACAGTAGGAGTCAATAAATATTGAATTGAGGGAAGCATAGTCTCAGTAGGCATTTATTCCCCCACCAGAGGACATGAGACTCATCAATACAAATAAGAAATCAATGCAGTTAAAGTAAAAGTGTTTTTTTTTTTGTTTCTTTGTTTTTTAGCTTAAATCTGCTGATCAAAACCATCAGAAAAGTAAACTCATGGTGACTATAGACTCAACCTGACAGCTGCATAATCAAACCAGTCTATCCCCAAATAGGAGGAAGCCATCCCCATGGAGTCACTCTGTGGTCATTAATTCCTTCCCACTCTTTCAGAATACCTCCACACATGGTTTGTCCAATTCAATGATATTCAACAGCACACATGCACTAATTACTAAAATTCTGTGGCACATCACAAAATACATTTTTTGCCAGTCTGCTAAAGAAAAAAAACAGATATAATTTTGATTCATTCATACTGGACAGCTATTGTTGTGTTGGCTGTTGGCATTTTTTTATTTGACAATCTAAGGGGAGAGAGGTCAGTGCCCCTGACAAAAGGGTCAGGTATTGCATGTTTTACATTTTTCTGGGGCACACTGGTTGAAAATTGCTGGTCCAATAAATATATGTGCAGCCTCTTCCTTCAAAGCTATTGTCTCCTAAAGTGAATATGGCAGTGTGTGCAATTGAGCAGCACGTGGAAGGAAGAAGACAATCATGGCTGAAGTGCGCCCCACCCAATCTCCTAATTCATGTTATATTTCAAAATTTATTTTATTGATTAAGGATTTCTTGGGATCTGAGTGAAATGTGAAGAACTGATTTAAATGGGAAGAGATAAAATATATGGAAGTATAAGAGGTGTGAAGATGGAAGGCAGTCTTGTACCTAAAACGCAGATTTACTTAGAACTACCTGCTACAAGCTCTAAAATTACTTATTTAGAATTTACATGAGGGTCAAACTGACCTGATATAAATCAGAATGCCAATATCTTAATGTATAATCATAT
Source organism: Myotis lucifugus (assembly GCF_000147115.1). Lineage (NCBI taxonomy): Eukaryota > Metazoa > Chordata > Mammalia > Chiroptera > Vespertilionidae > Myotis > Myotis lucifugus. The sequence goes on from NW_005871071.1 coordinate 8,809,131, forward strand.
GTTCACGTTGTTTGGCCTATAGCTGCATTTCCCCCACAGGGCTCAGGACTTTGACAAATGCTTAGTTTTCATTCTCATTGTTAGTTTCCATCCCCCCAGCAATAAACCTAAATCTAACTTTCCTTCACCTTTTTTCATTTTATATATATATATATATATATATATATATATATATATATATATGCAGTGATCAGAATGGCAGAACGACCAGAATGACCGTAATGATTGGTGACTATGAAGTGCACTGAAGCAGCCAACTGGCCTGATCCAGGCCCTGATTGCCCCCCTCCTGTTCCCCCCCACCTGACCTGGCCCCCAATTGGCCCCCAATGTCCCCGATCAGGGGCGGGGCTGGCTGGCCAACTGCCCATGCCCTCCCGCTGCCAGCCGGGCCCGATGGGCCCCCATCAGCCAAAATTCACGCAAGATTCGCAATTGAATTCAATTGCAAATCTTGCGTGAATTTTCAAGTATATATATATTTTGGATTTCTGCTTTTGGAATATGTCAACCATATCCTAATCTTGCATCTCTGAAAATGCATTTTAACTGTCTTGATTAGACTTGGTTATCTCCAAGATCTTCTTCCAGGCACATATTTACAGGTTATCAATGAGTATTTTAACAAATAGAAGGTTCAGGAAGGAACTTTGTGCCAACTCTCATTGACTGCCATCTTCAGAAAAATGCTGGGTTGTGAGCAGAGGTAGCATCTTACATATTCTTATAGTGTGTGAAAAATAAATGTTTACTAAGTTGAATGGAGTCCATGATGTTTTCATTATTTTAAATTTCACTCAGAGAGAAATATGTACTGATGATTCCTTGCCACTTCCCAATATGCTGTCACCTCTCAGTCCCTATCATGCTTGACCACTCTGGCTTTTGGTCATGTAAGGATAAGAGAAATATTACTTCTCAGAGCATTATTCTCCCTAAGCTTTCAGGACCCCACTCTGTCTTGGGTTCTCCTATGTCTTAGGCAGCTTTTTCTCTTTCTTCTTCAAGGACTCCTTCTCCACCGTCAATACTCTGAATGTTGTTTCCCTGGGTGCTGCCTTGTTTTCTCCTCTCCTCCCTTTTGCACAGACCAGGGTGAACTCATGCATGCCGCGGCTTCCAGTCTTGCTCTAGCTCCTTTCTCGAGCTCCAGACTCAAAAAATGAAAAGAATGTTTTATTTTACAGTAAAAAAACGAACATTATACATCACAGCCAAGTATACACATACAAAATTTTCCTCAAGCAATTCTTTACTGCAAATGTTATTTTCTGATTATTTTCACATCAGTGCTGTAATAGAATAAAATACAATAGATACATACCCAGAAATCTCCATTCTGATATCCTTCTGCCTTTTCAACCTCAATGGCCAAATATGAGCTTCTTTTTTTTCTCATCTATTACACCATGCAATCAATTCAGTAGGTTGCACCAGCATGAAATGAATACGCTATTGTATTTTATTCTATTACAGCACTGATGTGAAAATAATCAGAAGACAGCATTTGCAGTAAAGAATTGTTTGAGGAAAATTTGGTATGTGTACACTTGGCTGTGATGTATGTTTGTTTTTTTACTGCAAAATATAGTAAAATAAAATATCTTTTTCATTTCCTCTTCTAACTCTAATAAAAGCTGACCCTTTTGATCCATATTCCCTGCCATAGCCTTAATTCAAGGCCATGTCATCTGTTGCCCAGACGTCTGATATCTTCTAATTGATCTTTTTCCTCCAGTCTCCCTACTATCAGTCCCCTTCCCTCCCCCCTCCCACCTCCAGCACACTATCCATCCTTCACAATCTGATAGCAGGCTCTCTCTAAAACATATATCTAATCTTGATCTAACTTTCTTAGTGTCTCTAGCTAGTTTTGGGATAATATCCAAACTCCATTGTCTGTAGTTTAAAGGACTTCTGAGTTCTATTTACTAGTATAAATGAGGGTATGTGCTGAAAGTTAAGCTTAATTGTAAAATCACCAAAGTATTTTTAAAAGGAAAGGAAAAAAAACCCTTTTTATAGCAATACTATTACCACTTGTGACCTAAAAGTCATGAGATTTCCTCTTCATTTCCTTCACATGCAAAATCAAAATTAGTGATTTCTCAGAACAGATTGATAGATAAGTAAAAATCTTTACTAATATAGCATGCCTAACTTAAGTTAGCATTTACCTCAAAAGAAAGAAATTGTAAGTTTTGCCTTTTTAGATAGTGATACTTTTTAGTTCTTTGCTTAATCCCAGAGTGCCCAGGACACAGAGAAGGCCCTTTATAAATATTTATAAATATATTGATGCAAATATTTTCCTTGGGTGCCCTGTTCTGCAGGTAAACTAATTCCCATCAGTAGCATCTATCTCTGTGCCTTCTTGCATTCCATTCCTTCTGTTTGATTGTCCATCTCTTCTTTGTTCTATTAATGAAGTCCTTGAAATCTGGATTGAATGTCCTTCCTCTGAAAGCCTTCCCTCACTTCTTTAGGGACAGCACCTACTGTTTCTCCTTCACCTTGCATATGATCTGTTTTTGCTTCTTAGGACTCAATTAGAGTAAGTATGTCTCCCCCTGAGACAATGAGCTCCTGGAGGGAAGGGCTGAGGTCTCTGCTTCCCTGGTGCCTGGTGCCTGGTGTAAGTAGGCTCAGTACGTGTTGGCTGAGCTGAACTGACTACTAAGCATCTAATACAAAACTTGTCTTTAAGGAGTCTGAGAAAAGCACAGGATTCTTTCATTCAAATGTGTACTTACACTTTATAGAAGCTTAAATCAGTGGCATCTGATACTTTTCCCAATCTGCGAAACTGGAAGCTCAACATCCACAGCTAAGTTTCATGAAGCAGTGTATTTACCACTTGAATAATTTTGAACAACTTTATGTTTCTGAGCCTCAGCCTCATCTTTTTTTATGCCATATTTCTGCTCAAAAATTTACTGTGGCACTGTGGTCCTTAATATAACAAATCCCAAAACCTTTATTCATTCACTCAATAAATATTTATGGAAGCTTTGCTCTGAGGTTACAGCAATGAGCAAAACCAAAGGCAAAGACCCCGCTTTCATGGAGTTATATTCTAGGGCAAGCACTTCTCACTTGGTCTCTCCAACAGCTTCTCCTTACCTTACAAGGTTCTCCAGCATCATGAGAGCTTCTCCAGTTCAGATGTGAGAGATCCTTACTGGTCCTAGTTTTCCCCTTGCCTGACTGTTCTTTTGTTTCTCTGCCTGTAGTACATTTTCTCACCAATAGTCAATACTCAGCCTTTGCTTTCAGTTCACACTCAAGAGTTACTGAAGAAATAATCCTTAACTTAATAATTATTTGTTCATTATTTTATCTTCCAATCCATTTGGCAGTGCCTACAGTTTTCATTTATACATATCTCTTGATGGCTCTTGCAAATATTTCTTGTTTTCCAAAGTAGGTTATATATTTCTTGAGGTAAAATCTGTATCTTCTACTTTATGTCTGTGTGTGGTAGATACTGTTTATTGCCTCCTAATATTATTTCTCACCTTCTTCCTTTTACCCTAGAACCCCCTAAAATGTTACCTGGACACATCGCTGCCCAGCTAGAGACTGCATTTGCCAGCCTTCTTTCCAACTAGGAAAGGCCTCAGACTAAATACTGGCCAATGGAAGGTCAGAAGAAGCGATACATTAAAAGTCCAGGAATTGCTTGTTCTCTGCTTCCTATTCCTCTTCCGATGGACTGGAATGTGATCTTGCAAATGACCAGTAATTTTTGACCTTGCAGATGATGGCAATCCCCAAAGGAATGGTAAAACAGGGAGGTCGTTTGGGTTCCTCTGCTACTTTTGGGAGATCTTTCTTACTCCACTGGGTGGCTATGAGTTCAAATTTTTATTCACTAAAAAAACTTCTATGTTGTTTAGGTCAAAATTGTTAATGTTTTATACAACATTCAAACCATATCCTAACAAATACAATACTCCTTACAGTAGTTAACATAGAAAAATATGAGTGAATGTTGGATAAATACCAATTACACAAGTGTATGTATCCCTGAATTTAACATCAGCATTCAGCAATAAGGTAATTTGTCTTTGTTTCTTGTTTGTTTTTCTTAAATGTTCCATGTTCTTACACATTGTGTGTTTAAAAGAGGAAGTAGTGGTTCTGATATTTTTTTCACTGAACTGTATTTATTTGGTTGGAAATGTGACACATGCTCTACTCTGCCTTTTGATATCACTGAATAAGACTTTGGAAGGACTACCAGAAATAGGATAGTTTGGCACTTAAAGATAATTGAGTAATCAGGAAACCTTACAGAAATGTTATGGTTTGAAAGCTGTAGAGAAACATGGTCACTATCAATCTCTGTAGCTCTTTGTGCTGCCCACCAACTGCACCACCACCTCCCGGGACTACAATAACATAGAAAACAACATACCTCCAAGTCTCCTGAGATATTGGCACCTGCAAGAATCCCAGTGGCTGCTGGGAAAAAAATGGCAAAGACAGAGAAGAAACCTTCTCCTTTTGTGAAGCTTGGCCCAAAGTTTTCTGCAAATATTGATGCTGCAACACAAATAACGAGAAAATTGTTATTAGACATTCTTCACAGAGTAGGAGATAAAGTTACCTTTGACTTCTATAGCCCTAAATGCAAATGAGTTCCTATAATCTAAATGAAATGAACTGAAAGATGTTGGTGTGCTCCTGATGAACGTCATGGTATATTTGTCAAAGGTCACATACATATCACAAGGTTTTAGATCTCTAGAACAGAGAGCTCTGCAATTTTTTAAAATATTTTTTAAATTCTTTATTGATCAAGGTATTACATGTGTGTCCTTATCCCCCCATTGCCCCCCCAAACCCCCCCTGTGCCCTCACCCTCCTAGTGTCTGTGTCCATTGGTTATGCTTATATGCATGCATACAAGTCCCTTGGTTGATCTCTCCCCCTTCCCCGCCACTCTCCCCTGCCTTCCCTCTGAGGTTTGACAGTCTGATCGATGTTTCTCTGTCTCTGGATCTGTTTCTGTTCATCAGTTTATGTTGTTCATTATATTCCACAAATGACTGAGATCATGTGATATTTATCTTTCTCTGACTGACTTATTTTGCTTAGAAGATTGAAAAATGAGGAAATGGAGAATTCTCTCATGGTCATACTCACAAACATACCACACACATACACTCTTCTACACATATACAACTAATTCTCACATGCATAAATACCTTCATCAACACACTGCTTTTCTATGCCTTTTTTAAAAACTGCAGAACCTTGTGGGTGGGGCTACCTTACAATTTTGCTGTTAATATTCTCACCTACTCACCCCTTGCTGAGATTGAATTTTAAATCCTTATACCAAATTAGTATCTATGGGAGAACACTATTGCCCCAGGTTGTCACCAATGAAAAGGAAATAATCTAGAAGAAAAGGAAAGGGAAGCAAAAAAAAGAATGAAAAAATGTGAACAAAAGAATCTGGAATAATGCAAACATAAGGAAAGAAAATTTATAGCATCAGAAAAAATATAGCAGGAGGTGGAAGGAGGGAGAAGAATAACAAGGATAACAAGGAAAAGGATGTTAACATACAAAGCAAACAAGACAATCCTTATAAAGAAAAAGAATCAGAAAGAAAGAGATGAGATCATATAAAAAGGAAATGAATACTGACAACTGAGCAAATGAAGGGAAATCTTTGTAAAATCTCAGCAGTGGATCCATGACTAAGCTAGAGTGGGAAGCTAGGAAAGAGTGGATCTGTGGGGTAGAAGAGGAGAGAGAAGTCAAATTCCATGCTCAGTGGCACTATCTCAGGATGCTACAGGAAGTAACTCCTACAGTCTTTTATGCTTGAAAATTCAACAGTGATACTAGGCAATGCTATTAAAAAGCAAGGTGCAAAAAAGTCTAGCAGTGAAAAAAAATGATTGTTTTTTCCTTTAATGCTCTCAGTGAACCAATGGTCTGAGCTTTCTCCTCCTCCTTTGCATGCACACTCTGCTTCTACTCTTTTGACAGCAACAAGCTGTCTAGCACTTGGAGGTTTTCAAGACACTTTTACATCCTCTATCTTACTTGCTTTTTAAAGATCCCCTCAGGAAGTTGTTATTATCAGCTTATCAGGAAAATCTGAGACCCAAGCATGTTAGGTGAGCCTTCCAGCTGGTAAGCAGCAGGGTTGAGACTCATGCTGGCTCTCCTGAATCCAACCTCTGGCTCTTCCCTGGATCACACGGGGATTCCAAGGCTGGAGTGGCGGTTACAGGGATGCTGATGGAGGTGAGCAACAGAGAGCTATTTATTGCAAAGCAACTCATTTGTCAACTGTACCTTGGTAGTTAAAGAAACCTCTGGACTTCTTCTCATTGTTGGATGGGATGACTGTTCCAATGAAGAAGTTTGCAATAGCAATAAGAAGAATGATCAGAAGGATCACTTGAGCCTGGAATGGCAAAGTAAAAGGAGGCCAAGTTAGATTTATTTAACAATTTTGTGCAAAACCATGGAAGTTATGTTCCCCTGATGAAAGACTCTATTTCATTATTGCAGTTGAGACTCTACTGCCCAAAGTAGGTAACAAGTAGATCCTAATGGAATGACTTCTTAATAAGCCTTATGTGACCTGAGTATACATATTACATTTTCAATGGGAGTATGTGCTTGGACACTTGAAAGTGACATTACAAGAACATTCTAAGTACTAGGTAGGTAACTCACTGCAGTGTCCTCAGGAATATAAGTGAAACCCAAATTTTTAACATTAATAGAGCTTGTTTCCTTTTTAGGCAGAACTCCATGATTCCTCCCATCCCCAGTGCTAACTGCAGAAGTACAAGAACACAGAATGACTCATAGAATTCCCTGGACACTTAGTGTATTTGATGTTGGTCTGCCAATGTGTTCCCAGCACAAGCAGCCTGCAAGGTTGACCAGCCAAATTGTCTATTTTTAGTTTCCCATACATTTCAGGGTGTTTATTGACTTGGCATTTCCACATGCTGTTCCCTCTGCTAAGAAGGCACTTCTCTTTGCAGAACTATTTCCTTCTTCTTATCCTTTCAGTCCTACTTACCTCCTCAGACAGGCCTTTCTTGACCACTGGATCTAAATCAATAATAGTTAACATTCACCAAGGGTTTATAATATAACAACTGCAAATTTAACTTTATCAGTATTCTTTTAGAAGTAGGTAGTATTATCAGCATTTAAAGATAAAAAAATGAGTCATAAAGATAAATTAAACAACTTACTAAGGATCATATGGTTATAAACTAGATTTGAATCTAGGCATTCTAACAGCAGAACTTTTAACTTCTACCCTCTATTGTCATGAAACTATATTGCCGCCCTCAGGGAATAAAGCCATTGAAAGTAGATTTCCCATTATTTTCTATCTCAGTGCCCTGCTTATTGCCTCCATAGTACTTTGACAATTTACCATGTTATTGTTATCTCGTTGATTATTACTCAGATCCTCATAGACCATGTATTCAACTAGGGTAGGAATTGTGCCTGTTTTATTCAGAGCTGAATATCCAGTGCCTAGCAGAATGCCCAGGACAAGTACTTAATCAATTTTTGTTTAATGTGTGAATGATTAATCCATAAATAAGTGCCATGTAGAAATGTTTCCTATTGCTTTCTATAGATGGAAGGCTTTGGCCATCTTTTCCTAGCCGGTGAGCACCAGTAGTCTCGTTACTGCATCTCCAGGTATATAAGTTCAGTTTCAATTAGACCAGTCACTGTATAGTTACAAAGCAATCAGAAAACATGCTCCCCATCATTTAGAAGTTTACTAACTGTTTTACTACTCTTTAAATCCAGATATTCTCTAGTTCCAAGGCCTGTGATGCCCTCTAATTTGCTACTGAAGTACTAGATTTCAGAGAATGATAGTTTCTGCTTCTATTACCTTCTCCCAACACATTTACCATTTCTTTTGAGTTTCAGCACCCACAGCCACCTTGAAAGGGGCTACCAGGGGTGTGATGGAGAAACACAGGCTGCCAGCATGTACAGATGCTATGATCATAAGGGGATCTGGGCATGAAGACGGCACCAACCGTGGTGGTTGTGTCACTGTGATGATACATAAACAAAGACAAAGCACTGATCTGATCATGTCACACGTGAGCTGTGAGTCATGACCACCTGGATGTCATGCTTTGAGGGCTTGGTGTTCCACCCTAGCGCTAACCTGCAACTTTTCCATAGCAAGTAATAATAGCAATTCTTTTTAAATATGGGCCTCCTTCTGTCCCTGCAACTTGTTCCAGGCCTGACCATCGGTTGTTGATAACCTCATTTTGTGAAATTCACCTTTGCTTCCCATTCCATTCCAGCTACTGAAATTCCTAAAAGAATCACCACTGTGATTGAGCCTATGATCCGGATATCATTGGTTGGATCCACCATCATTGAATCACTCTCCTGGGGGGGAAAATCACAAAAATGGTTAGAGATAGAGCTTTTATTTTTTCCCCCTTGTGTATTTATTGTATCATTTAACAGTAAGATGAGATACTTTACACTACTGTCTGAGGCCATACAGGATGATGGAAAAATGAAGTGCTCATGAATTTGAGAAGATAAAGAACCTAACATTACTCTTTTCTAGGATAACAGGACTTTGATAGCCAAAGTTAGGAGTTGGACATTTTAGAGATTCATTCTAATTACAGCTTTAGAAGCTATTATAGCACTAAGTAAAAGTATGTGTAGATACACATATCATGTATTGTTTCAGAAGAATGACTAGTTATTTTTGTGTGTCAGAGAAATTCTAGAGGAATAAAAATTAGTGTTTTCCAAAGTGAATATTGGAATATAAGTGCTATTCAATTAAAGAACAAACTACACAAAGCAGGCAATGCATCTCTTGAAGAGAGCATACCTTATGAACTGTATGACCCACTCATTTATTCATCTAATTTTAAAATAAATATACTGTTATCAATTAAACTCAGTGAATGCTATCACTACCACAGAAAGAGGACTAGAAGTTAGGTCATATACCAGCTAATTCACATGCACACATATATACCACCTAGATGGGGCACCTAAACTAGGAAATGCCTAGTTTTCTGCAGTGGGTTATTCTAATGTTTGGAATTTCTTTCTCTTTGTAAACCTATAATAATAATAGTAATACAGTAGTCCCCCTGCCCTTATCTGTGGTTTCCCTCTCCATAGTTTCAGTTACCCATGGTCAACCATGGTCCAAAAATATTAAATGGAAAATTCCAGAAATGGAAAATTCCAGAAATGAACAATTCATAAGCTTTAAATTAAGTGCTGTTCTGAGTAGCATGATGAAATCTTGTGCTGTCTGCTCTGTCCTACTTAGGATGTGAATCATCCCTTTGTCCAGTGTGTTCATGCTGTATACACTACCTGCCTGCCTGTCAGTCACACAGTAGTCTTCTAGGTTATCAGATCAACTATCACGATATCTTGGTGCTTTTGTTCAAGTCACCTATTCTACTTAATGGTTTCACAGTGCAAGGGTAGTGATGCTGGCAATTCGGACATGCCAAAGAGAAGTCAAAGTTGTAGAGAGCTTCCTTTAAGTGAAAAGGTGACCACAGTACAATAAGGTATTTTGAGAGAGACCACATTTATATAACATATTATAGCATATTCTTAGAATTTTTCTATTTTTGAGTTATTGTGGTTAATCTCTTGTGCTTAGTTTATAAATTAAACTTTATAATAGGTTTCATATGTATAGGAAAAACATAGTATATGTAAGGTTTAGTACTATCCACAGTTTCAGGCATCTACTGGAGGGCTTAGAACATACCCTCAGTAAAGAGGGTGGGACTACTATATTGCTGCTGATAATAACACTCATTATTTACTGTATGTTATGCAGTATTTCATGTACATTATTTCATTTGATCTGTACCACATTTCTATAAAATGCATAGAAGAGTATTAATCCATGTTAAAGATTTGGAAAACAAGATTTAGATGAATAGAGGGATTGGTCCAACAGCTGGTAAATGTGAGAGCCAGGATTTTAAGTCAGATTGTTTTTTTATGCTCACCTGATATTTTTCCATTGATATTTAGAGAGTGGAAGAGAGAGGGAAAGAGAGAAATACCAATGTGAGAGAAACACACTGGTTGGTTGCCTCCTGTACAAGCCCTGGCCAGGGCCTGGGCCTGGGAAGAGCCTGCAACCGAGGCACGTGCCCTTGACTGGAATCAGACCCGGAACACTTCAATCCGCAGGCCAATGCTCTAGCTTAAGTCAGTTTTAATGTCAAGCCTAGGGCTCCTTCAACTATATCCAAGTTCCACATTCTGCAGAATAAATCTATTTCTTCTCATCTTGCCATAATAATATGCCCTAATGCCCTGAAAAAGCAAATTAAGCCAAATTATTTTGCTTGGATAAAAATAGAAGAGCTTTTACTTACCTTAAGAAGGTCTACCACAGTCTCAGCAAATCCCACCACATACATAGCAACAGCCACTGCATTGGCAAAAGCAAAGATCAAGCCTATAGACCCACCGAACTCCGGCCCTAAGCTCCTGGAGATGAGATAGTAGGCCCCACCTGAAACAGAAACAACATGCTTTACATGAGGAACTGCTAAGGGATTTAGTTTATTTATTTTATAAGGGATTTAGTTTATATGGGAAAATAATTCTGAACATCTGAGAACATTTAAAATATTAATTGTTCTAATAAAAGATTATATTTCTTAATAATTTTAGGAATCTATGTCACCTTAATGAATAGCTTAAACCTTCCTTGCACTTTGTATATTATCTACAATAGAGCTATCCTGACTCATTAAAATCCAACTTATTGAAACCTAATTAAACACAAATGTTACAAACAAGAATACAGCAAATGTTACCAAAAATGCTTTGTCTTTTATAAAATTTCATTGAAAAGTTCAAATCAATAATGTAACTCAAGTAAAATTTTATATCTGAAATTTCCAAAAACAGGCAGGGCTAGCAGAAAATGAAATAGGTGAAGTTTATCATTGCTATTCTAACTCTCTTTCTGTTATAATTTTCTGGTACATAATTGCTGTGTGAAAAAGGTATCTGTATAGTTCTGTGTATTATCCACTCTATAAGTCATACTTGTTTTTTTTAATGTTTTTAGTTCAAGAAGGCATGATTATTGCCAAATATCTCTATGTGTATGGAGCTGACAAATGGGAAGAAAGGTAGGGAGGGCTTGGAACAATTACTTCTCCCTTGGACCTTGAAAAGGTAGCTCTATATATGGCTGTGTACTTCTGTGCACATGAAATACTGAGCTGGATTAGTTAACTGCTTAAAGGGTACTGAGAGTTGTCAGTGAAGGTAAAAAAGACTAGATGTTGAGAGGCCTGGATAACTTGATATTATCACAGACCATAGTAAATTAATAACTTCCTATACTAAGCTTGTCTTAGAGGTAGACAGAATTGGTAGGGAAATGACATTGAACAAACGTATCTAAAAACAAAACAAATTATCTTTACTTAAAAGAAATTTCCTCCACTATATTCACTCCTGTGGGTTAAGGGGTCAAAGTCCTCTCTGAAAATGTAACCTATTATCTAAGTGGGGCAAATCCCCATTATTTCCTTTGTCCATATTACATTAAATAATTTGGCTAGCCAGTTACTTAGGCTTGGTCAAAATGAGAGCCACACAGAAATTATGAGAGGAGGTGTGTTGTGGGTAGCTCAGTGTTTTAGAAGCTCTTGGGTGGGGAGACTTGGGTAAGATACCGAAATAGAAACCCCGAGGAACCAAAGCAGAATGGAAGGGGGAAGAAAGAAGTTAGGACATTGATCAACTTTGGGCACTTCGTTTTCTGTTTAGGCCTGCTTGTTCCTGGATAATTTGAAAGAATTATCTTTTTTTGTTTGTTTGTTTTTCTTTTTAAAGATCTTCTCATAGCTGTTGGACACTGGAAGCATAGTGTTGAGGAAAACTCTGAGGACAGAGTGGGAAGTTTCAGCAGTGACAGCTGGGCCACTGGAGAAGACCCATCCTGAGGGGACCTGGGAGAGAGCCAACAGGGCTTGTCTAAGGCACAAAGAAATGCCTTCTTTCTAGACACCTGGTCACTTTCTACTTTATAAACATGTTCAATCATTGGAAATGGGTTGAAGAAATCTTTTCTGGAGATTTCTTAATATTAGTTGAGAAGAACGTTGCCTTACTCCTTACATTTTGGGTTATTTTGTCTTATTTTAAGGCTTTGGAGACTAATTATCAATATAAAATTTTTACTTCCAACATTAAATCAACTCTAGTTGTTAATTCATAACCAAGCTTGCAGTCATAGGTAAATAAATCGGCTTACCTCCTCTTACTACTCCATTTGTGCAAATGGCAGACATGGAAATACCTGTGAGTGTTGTCACTACCACACTCAGGCCAATGATGATGACTCCAAGACCTGCAAAATCCCCCAAGAAAAGTGTTTGGCTCCAGTACTTCAAGAAGTCCCCAGTACGTCAGGAGGCAGCAGTCTGCCTCTTGTCACAGAAGGTTCAGTCTCCGCATGAGAAACCTGAAATGTTCTAAAGAATCCCATTCCACGAAGATCCAGGAAACACCTGAAATGTACTAAACTTTAAAATGGAAGCTGTGTCCAGGAATGATTTTCCAAGAAACACCAGGAAGAGGAGTGCAGACCAGCCTGAAAAATAAAACATTTGCCCAAGGAAGTTGAGCACCTGGAAACCGGGACCTGCAATGTGCCAGAGAGTCCGTTAGAGAAGAGACCACAGCTGGTCAGGAGTGGCCCAGGTCTATACTCACAGTACCTCATGTTTCCTTCAGCATCCAGATCATCCAAAGAGTTAGCCAGGCTTCAAGAACATTGGGCTACTTCCTTGTTCCCATTAAAAAAAAAGTATATAAAAAGTTTTGCCTACCCGTAGTAAGTGATGAGAGCATTAGATATCTTAGAAAGTTTACCTCCACGCACAAACCCGTTAGTTGCTATTGCAGAAGTTGACAACCCAGTAATAGAGGTTACCATGGTGGAAAGAAGAATTATGACAACTCCAAGACCTGTTAGCAATGAAAGATAAAAGATAGCACATTTTACTTTTCTTCCTTGGATTCCGTATGGCCACAAACTGCACGGCCTTTTGTTTAAGTCTTCATGTCCAAGCCTTGGGCCACAACGGAGTTCCTTTGTGCTAAAGAGAAACTGGTTTGCCTGGCATACAGATCAAGGCAGAGGACTGCTCATTACGATGAAGGATGGTTTCCAAAAGTAAACACAATCTAAACTGCAGCCCTGGAAAGGAAACGTTGACTTGTGCTGATGTCCTGGGAGAGAAACTACCCTGGCTGTGAAAAGAGAAAACATGACATTTGACCTTCTCTCTTGCTTGAGAGGAATGAATGAGAAAGTTGGAGGGTTGACAAAGGTTAAATCCTTCCCCATTCTTCTTGCATCTCTCTTGCCTGAGGAGGGGCTGGGGGGGAAACTTGGATTACCTTTAAAAACACTCCAGAAAGGTCAGTGGTGAACTATTTGAGCCTGTGTTGCCTTTACCTTACAAATGATCATGCGGGTCACAAGTTTAATTACCTCCTCTGACATATCCATTTGTGGCAATAGCAGAGGTGGATAAACCTGTGATAGCAGTCACTGTCACGGCTAAGCCGATGATAATCACACCAAGACCTCAGTTGAGAGAGGAAAAATAAAGGCAATTAATTGGTGGAACAATCCATTAGGTCATTTGCATAAAAACCAGCAAGTCTAGGGGAATCACCAAAGGACCACATTTGCGTTAACAAGGTGGCCTAACAATTGCCACAGAGTAAGTGCTCAGTTCTGAAGTTTTCTGTCAATAGTAGCACAGATCCTACAAACTCAAGAGCTAAGATGCGGAGTGTGAAGTTGAACACAATGAAGCAACTATGGCTGGTCAAAATTTAACATGAACCTCACTGATGATGATGATGAAGTTCTAAAGACACCTATACACATAGTAATTGGTCTATACCAGAAGGTGGTTCTCAACCTTCTGGCCCTTTAAATACAGTTCCTCATGTTGTGACCCAACCATAAAATTATTTTCGTTGCTACTTCACAACTGTAATGTTGTTACTGTTATGAATCATAATGTAAATATCTGATATGCAGGATGGTCTTAGGCGACCCCTGTGAAAGGGTCGTTCGACTGCCCAAGGGGTCGAGACCTACAGGTTGAGAACCACTGGTCTATACAATACCAAGCTGTTAATATAACTAAAGAGTAAATGTTCATCTTTCCAGGTAACTATCTCTTCATATACATTTGGTTGTGTAGGAGTGGGAAATTAGATACAATCTAACAAATTGTTCATCTGGCAGGTAAGTAATATGGAAAGAACCAAATTGAACTACTTTCACTCACTGGCTATGTGCCTTCTAACAAGTTAATTTTCTGAGCCAAAATGGCAGTGAAATGAGAAAGAATGCATGTGTCAAGTGGCCAGCATTGTGCATAGAACACAGTCCACAATCAGTGGCAGTGTTTTGTGATCTGATCCACAATAGTCATAAATAGCTATTGCTTATTAAAAACCTACTCTCTATCTAGCTATGTGTTAGACAACGTGAGAAATACAAAGAACAAATAAAATGAAGAAAGCTGCCCTCCAGGATCTATGGTACAGAAGTCCATGACTACGAGAGGGAGAGTGGTAAACCAGAATTCAAAGGAAGGCAAGGGTGCCCTCAGCTAAGGATTATTTTGAGCTAAAGGTAGTTGAAAAGAAGCAGATACTTCCCTCTATTTGCCTAAACACAGGACATAAATTTGGAAAGGTGCCAGAGACAAGTCTAGACCATTATCAGCTGGAATTAGTACCAGAGGAACATAAACTTATCTTTTATTAGTTCCTCCATATATTTGCCTTCCCACAATTTGCCACCCTCCATAAGTGTTGGCAGACTCTCTAGTTCCAAGGATGATTAGAAGGGTAATCAGCCAAGAGAGGTTGTGATCTCTCTGGACATTCCCCAGGAGAAATGGAAGTCTAGGGAGATTAAGGGAAGAAACAGGAACACCCTGGCTCTACCATAGGTCTCTAGGCTTTTTACAGGTGCAGTAGGAAGAGGCTAATTGTGGGTAAAACATGCAAACTCGGACCATATTGCTTTGGCACCTGTACATTCTTAAGTGTGGTGTTCTAAGAAATAGTTGCACTAAATTTTTTACATCTACTGCAGGCTTCCTGGGGTGAGCATCACCTCTTCATCACTATGTAGCCTCAGTTCTTTGTGCCTCTAAAAGTGACTTCTTTTGACCTTTTGCACAACATTTTGCTCTTGACTTAGTTTTGAATAAGTTTGACCAAATGTTTAGCTCACCCCAACAACTATACAGAACCATATAGTTTGCATTTCAGGGTATTAAACCTACTCTGATTTTATTTCCTTACCCCAGTTTTCCCCTTGCCTCTATTTTCCCAACAATTCTTAATTTATCCTTCGGCATTGCATACATTTCTGTAAACCATATGAAACCCTGAAATAAATTTTATTCATTTAAACAGTGGAGGGATTTGTTTCTCTCTCACAAACATAAAATCCCAGGCTAAAAAGTAAAGTAGAGAACATTTAGCTCATAGTTTTCTCAAAGTACAGTCATCTAATCATCTATTTCAGAAAATGCCTGGAGCACCGATTAAAAATGCCCATACTTAACTGAGCTTGATCTTTCAAAGTGAATCCCTGGATTCTACAATTTTATAACTTAACGTCCCAGGTGATTTTTATGCACCCCACAGTCTGAAAACTATTGCACTATCCTCAGCCTGTCTCAATTTGTGCCTGCCTATTCAGCAAGGTTCTTTAGCATTATCTTCAAAGAATTGATTGGGAAACCATTAATCCAGCTCCCTAATTTTTAGATGAGAAAACGACCCTCACCGAGTACAAATTACTTGCTTCTGGTCATACCTGCTTTTCACACCCTTCTTCCCTGCCTGACAGTTAAGTTTAGGGGAAACTATTGGCCCCAGCCACAGTCTCCAAGGCAGAGAAGCACAAGGAGATGGCATTATTGGCTCATTCTACCATTTGCTTTTGGGGACAAGACAGCCAACACTCATGACTCCAGAATGGTTACCTAAGGGCTACAGTTAGTTACTCCTGGCTCCAGCTTTCTTCTGGCTTTCTTCCCAGGGTCTGGGCTTAGAGTATTCAGGTTTCTTCTCCAAGCTATCCCCAGAGCAAAAAGAAACTATTTGTACTG
This sequence comes from Myotis lucifugus, assembly GCF_000147115.1. Lineage (NCBI taxonomy): Eukaryota > Metazoa > Chordata > Mammalia > Chiroptera > Vespertilionidae > Myotis > Myotis lucifugus. The sequence goes on from NW_005871071.1 coordinate 8,825,354, forward strand.
TTTCTTTTCTTACCCAATTAAGGGGACTCAAATGGGACCCAGGTGGTGACTTAATGAACTCATTGAGCTTTAAGTTTAGAGCAAAGGCCAGTAAAACTGAGTAAGCGTAGTAATAAGTTTCTACTACTCACTAAAGTCTATTGTCTGAGAATTAAAAGAAAGGGTAGTGTAAAATTTATTTTAACAGCCATGTAGGTAGAACTCTATCTCTTCTAAAGTAGGATTGAACTATTTAAGTAAAAGGTCTTTATTAAAACGAGACTGATGTCTGAAAGCATGATAAGCAGTTTAGCAGAAGATAGGATTCTTCCTCTTTTACAGTGTTGCAATAAACATGAAACTGGATTGACTGTGAAGAGTAATGTAAGATCTGATTAAAGTTCAGATTATAGCCCAACATATGGATGTTAAATAAACTGCATTAAAAGGAATTACTTTTGCCCTTGGCTATGCTCACACCTCCAAACAAAGTAATGTTTCTTGATGATCTCAATAAGTTACTAATCTGCCCTTAGAAACCTAATTTTGCATGAAACCCTGGAGCAAAAACTTGGCAATATTAAGATGCAGATTTTCCATGGAACAGCATATACTTAGTTGGGACCCTGCGGCTGTAAGCATTCATTTGACATGCATCATAAAGCCAGCAAGCAGCCCTTTGTCAGGAACCCAGCAGTTGCCAAACATGAAACATGGAAAAACTATGGGAACAGGTTCCAGTTTTTCAATTTACAACCCAGCCCTTTCTTTTTTCCAAGTTAGTCTTCTGATGATTCTGAGTGTGTTTTGAGGAGCAAAGGTATTAAATAATGACCAAGTACCTTTTGAATGAGAAGTGAGATACATTCTGGAATAGTATCTGAAAGCATATCCAAATGTCTATGTTCTTGATACTAATGATTTAAAAGTCTTCCCTAAGAGTGAATCCACAATGTATTTTCCATATATAGAGTAGAACACCATTATTAATTTTTATCACATTAAATCAGGAACTTTGATAAAATTCAAATACATTTTTATATAAATTTTTTATTAATATACTTTCAATAAAAAGATTTGCCACAGGAAATAATACTTTAAATAGAATATAATAAACATTAAATCATCACTCATAATAATTTCAACAACATTCATTTTCCATTTAGAAAAATTAGCAAGAGCTATATATATGATCTCAGTCGTTTTATCTATCACTGTAAGCTTCCATCTGGCAATACTTTATTAACCTTTGTTTTCTTACTGCTGATACCTGAAATGAACAGAATTATTTTCTTTGGAAAATGTTCAACAATTCAGCATTTTTATTAGTCAGGTCACATTTTCTCTTGTTTTCCTCAAGTTATTTTTTACTTAGGGAAGTTTTGCCAATAATCATAAGGGGGATAACTCTGATAAATGTCAGTATGTCACAAATATGAATACTATTATTTAATATGAATGTGTATCTATATACCTGTACACCTAAAACTCTATGAAAATGTAGAAATATTTCCTTGAGCGCTTATCTGGTTGGCAAACCGGAAAATTCCAGTCTCCCAGGAGTTAATGCTTCACCTTTCCTCTGACAAACATGTCTAAGAGGCAAAGCGAGAGTACAAATGCTCTTCTGTGACCTTCATCTCACATTCAGCATTAATGGTGAACACAGACTGCTTACTGAGCTTAAAATTGACATAAAACTTTATATAAGAAAGGGGAAAAGTGCTTACCGATTCCAGCTTCTCCAACAATCCAGGAGAGGCGAATGAAGAGCATGACACCCCAGATATTCAGCATGCACCTTACCTGTGGATGGAAGGATGTTGAAAGGGACATGAGAAGTGATAGTGCGGCCAAACACAGGTCTTTGTAACCCTGGTGTTCAGGCCTTGGTAACAGTCTACTAGAACAGTGAATGGATCATTTTCATTTGTAAACAGAGGAGGTTTCTCACCAGCACACCTTTCACCCATCCGAACTTCACAGCCCCGGATTTATCTTCTTCTTCTTTGTTCTCAGCTTGTTCATCTCCAGGCATCCCATCACCGTTAGCAACCCTGTCAGTTGAACCTGGGGCCACTGCCACATTCTGCATTTTCACAGAGAGCAAAGACATAGCACACGGTCAACAAACACACGTTTCCATAAAAATTTCAGAGCAAATCAAAACAATGGACATAAACTTAGACAAAAAATATAATTCTAGACATTTTAAGATAATGTCTGCCCTGGCAAGCTGAAGGCACCAAGATGACAGGTGTGGTGAGCAATCTGTGCACCACTTCTACTGGTGAGAATATTACCTTACAGGAAAATGACCAGCTTTTGATTTGTTTAGAACACAAAAGGAACAGAGAGAGAAGGGATGCAATAAAAGAAGGAAAGTCTATCAAGAGTAAATGAGGGTCTTTGAGAAGACTTGATAAGAGAACCTGAAAGTTAAGCTTCCTTCACTAAAACAGAGTACCTGGCCTTCCTTCCATTACCCTCTCTGGGATTCATTTTATTCATCTAAAATAATGATAAAACTTCTCTACTCACGTCAGAGTATCTTTAAGAAGATTCAATGAATGGATACAGATTTTTTCTTTTTAAGAAAAAGGTTTAAAGGCATTGTATGGCTATACAAGAATGCTATTCCTGTAGGAAAAATTTCTTTTTGATGAGATATGCCTTTGCCTGAGAACTGTGGACTGTGCTATTAGTATTGCACAGAAGGAAATAAGTCTCATAATTAGAAAGATTGGCTGAGTGTGAAATGAGAAGTAGTATAAAAAAGCTGAAAATATTTATTTATTTTTTTATTTATTTATTTATTTATTTATTTTTAATTTATTTTTAATTTATTTTTCCTATGGCCTAACTTTGAAAAAGACCTTCCTTATTTGTTTCTCTCAAGAATAACTCCCTAATTTCTCTTTTAGGTATGACTTTTATTAATTTCAGAAGCATCCACTTAATTTAGCCTATCTGGCACCTACCTGACTCTGTAATGGTTAGACTATACCCCATTGTGCTTCCCAAAATCAGTGTTTCCCAGTAAGGGATCCCAAAATCAGTCTTTCCCAGTAAGCGTTTTGAGACCATTAGGGTAGTCTTTTAATTCAGCACTTAATTATTATTAAAGGACAACTTTATTTGTTTAAATGTTTTAAAATTATTTAAGCCTAGAATGATATGTTCTGACATTACCAGCTAAGAGGTCTTGGACAAAGGTATCCCCTGCCCCCTAAAATGGAACTGGCATGAAATAAATATTCCATATTAATTATAAAGACTTTATTTGGGGGCCAGCGTAGTTCTTGCCCTTGCCATGTTCAGGGATTCTTGCTGCTTGAGCTTTGGTGTACCATTAGCCTACACACTGTAAACTGGCTCTAATTTAGGCTGTTTATTCAAAATGAGTTTGACTTCTTGTCTCCTTCTTCCAGCATATTTTTTTTACTTCTCTATGTAAGTGAGGCTATTTCCCAATTTTGTTCTCGCATAAGACTTTTTTCATGATACTAATGTGACACTTGGGTAGCCAATGTAATATAATACAATAAAAGTCATTGTACGTCAACTAAACTGAAAAGAAGATGGTGGTGTTGGTTATTTCTCCTCAATGTCAACTACGGGCCTTATACATCAGGCTATTGATAAGCACTACTGAATCCATAAAGGGGACTTGAAGGTCACCTGATATCTATCACTTAAGAGCAGACAACTTAGTTCCTCATCCGTTCTTGCTTCCTATTTCTTTTCTCTTCCTCCCCTATCGGGTATTCCCTTTCTCATGCTTTCCTTTGTACAGGCCACATTTCAAAAGGGAGAGGAAAGGAATAAATCCCAAGCCAGATTATTTTATTTAAAGACAGCATTGGAAGGAAAAGGTTGAATAAAAAAGGATACAAATTAATAGTTAAATTTAATTATGAATTACCTGGAGTATATATCTTAAGCATCTTTAAGTCCCTATTTGCACAGATAATTGAAAGTCGACAGCATATATTTACATCAATGTAAGATATGGATAAAGGAAGTCCATGGAGGTGGAGGCTGAACTAACAGGACAGAACCTGGCGCTGTGTTCTAGCTACAAATGCAAGTCATGCATGTAATTCACAATTTTTCAGTAATTAATTTTAAAAAAGTAAAAAGAAATTAGTAAAATAACATGGGTTTAGATATGGATCCTTAAATTTTAAAAATATACTTAATTTCTGAAGAATATCATATTTCTAATACTTGCAATGTAAATATTCATTAACACCTGTGGAACCCCACACGGTAGATGGGTGAAACAGTTGGGGTTGTTCTCCAGTCAATTAAAAATTCAACTTCTCCCTGAAAGGATTCTGCAAACACAAGGCAGCTGAGTGGGTCAAATGTAACTTTCATTTTCTACAATTGGAAAATCAATGAGAACAGAGAATTGAGAAATGTGTTAAAATGTCCATGACAGTTGAAGAGATTATTTGGTTAGGAGATTCATTTATTGACTTAATTTGAGAAAAAACTTTTAACATTGTCAATAATCTAGTTAATCAAGATCCCATGGCCAGATTAAGAAGTACAAATTGCCAATTATAAAAATAGTCATGGCAATATAAAGTACAGCATGAGGACTATAGTCAATAACATTGTAATAACTATATATAGTGTCAGATGGGTGATCACTTCATAAGGGGTATAAAAGTCTGAGCACTATGTTGTACACTGAAACTAATATAATACTGTATGTCAAATATAATTGGAAAATAAATTAATTTTTAAAATTGTTATTTAAATGTTAATATGCTTTGGAAAAAAAAGATCCCATGGCCAGACCATCAAGCAGTTACTCATTCAGGGCAAAGGCAATTTCCTTTTCCTGGATTAATTGGGGATCCCATGAGACAAAGCCTTAATCACTTGCTTTACAAAGGCAGTCTTGGGAATAAAACCCATGTTTTATGATTAAACCTGAACTTGAGGGTCTGGTCCAGGAAATTGCTTTGCTCTCTGATGAACTCTGAGGGTAACTGTGACCCTTAGATCTGGATTAATGAGAATACCAATGGCTGTAAAAAAAAATCTTACAAAGTAGGTTAAAGGATGAATAGAATATTAATATTTCCTCTTAAATGAACATATCTTTCTGATTGATGCCCTTCTAGTCAAGTTTAATAGTTCTTTAACTTATCTCTCTATCTAAAGCAAAAAGAATCTTCTATAGGACATGTCAAGGAAATCATCATATATGGAAATTAGTAAGGCAATAATTTTCTCAACTATTCCGTCAATGTAAGAAATATAACCCTCCCTTAGGTAAATATGTTCAACCTGCTAAAGTTTCAAAATTTTAAATATATTTATACCTTAGAGGGGGAAAACCCCTGCAATGTATATATTTCTTCTATTGACTTTAATGGTCTGATAGTAAATTTATAAGTACAGAATCTATTTCCACTGCTCATTCCCAGAGTTGAGAAACTGCTGCACCATATAAACTAGAAGACTTGGAATCCAGTTTGGGCTATGCAATTAATTCAGGGTGTGTCCCCCAGCGAGTTACTTAACCTTTCCTGGATATTGCAAATGAAGATACGTCCACTGGGTTTTCTGGAAATTTTACTTTGAAGTAGTTTACTTGAAGGCAAATTCATTTTTCTATGTTTGCTATCTTCCTGTTCTGACATGGCAAAGTAAAACTTGGTTTCCCTTCTTAATAAATGCCTCGTTTGCAAGCCCAAACAGCAATGATGATAAACTACTGAACAGGACTTTGAGGGAGGGTTTGTGGGTGGTCGGTGGCTGTGGCAAGCAGACTCCTGGCTCCTGCATGTTCTTGGGACCAACATCTCAAAGACTAATAAAAGTTTTATGCTTGCTGCCTGGAACCAGTTTTTCCCTTCATACTTGGAGTTAATTTGTTTGTTCACACTCCATTACCATAAATGATGACCCATAACCTTTATAAATGCATTTTAAATTGCATAGCTTTAGGGAATGATTATTTATTTACTAAGAGTTTTTACCTGTGCATTAAGTATTCAGAGAAAGTAAAATAAAGTGCGTTAAAAAGAAAGAAGGAAAATAAGACCATTTGAAACAAACTTTGCTCCCCTAATACTAATAAACTAGTAAAGCTTCAATTGTATATAGATTAAGGGGTAAATGAAAAAATAATAACATATTTATTCTTTAACTTCTTACTAGATACGTTTTCAAGTTTTTAGCCTTTAATCTCAGGATAGTAGAAACTTTAGACCATCATTGAGTAGTTTCATAAATATTTAGGCCTACATGATACCCTCCCCATTATTTTAAAATATTTTTTATTATTGAAATATTTAAACATATGTAATAATAGGGAGAATAATATATCTCATGTACCTATCATTCAGCTTCCATAATTATCAACATATGTCCAATATCATTCCCTAGACCTCTTAAACTGCTGTCACTGAATTGTTTTAAAATGAATTCCTAAGGACCAGATAATTCCTAAGGTTCATTTCAGAATTAAAAAAACACACAACATGATTCTAATCACATTTGTGGTTCTTAATAACCAATATTACTATGTTTGTACATTTATAGCCCTTTGTGATAAAGGGGGATATTTTAAATTGTGAAAATCACATTTGTGGTTCTGTACAGAGATACAGAGAACAAATTGATGATTGCCGGATGGGAGGGTGTGGAGGATGGTGAAAAAGGCGAAGGGTATTAAGAAGTACAAACTGCCAGTTATAAAGATAGTCATGGGGATGTAATATCATAGTATATATAGTCAATAATATCATAATAACTGTAGGGTAATATCCTGGTGATCAACCATAAGGTATATAAATATGTAATCACTGTATTATAGACTTGAAGCTAATGTGATATAGTTAACTATAATAAAAAATAAATTTTAAAAAAGGAAATAAAAAGAGGGTTTTTTTCTTGTTCTAAAAGTTACTATAGACTATGCCTCTAACTCATACCAATGGAACAATTTATAGTCACAGTATTTTTACTACATCTGAAAAACACATGGCTCACACACAAATGGACATATTTTTGATAACTTGGGCCAACAGGGAGCTATATGTGATAAACCATGATAAACCAGAATATGAAAATGAAACGAAATGATGCTTAGTATTTTCCAAGTATACTTTAAAGGAACTCCTATCTATCACTGAACAATTTATAATGGAAAATTAATCTTGTTTGTTTGTTTGTTCCCATAGAGTATTTTAATAGTAAGAGCTCCCGGTGTGGCCTTGGGTACTACAAACTCGACAGGTATTAGAATGAGCCCTTATTTGCAGTTTAACTCCAACAAATATTTTAGGGGTAGCTTCTGGTCATTCCTGGCCTTAAAGGCATTTATTGCCTCAATTTTAATGTCTATTTTATTTGCTTGGCGATATGTCTAATAGCTCCAATTTGAATGCTAAAGTTCCAAATTTGAACTTTGAAACACTTTAGAAAAAGTTGTTTTATAGGGAACACATTTGTACATTTTAATTGTCCTTTTTCAGAAGATAAGCATTTCTACATTGACTTCTGTGGTTTAATGCTTAATTTGACTACATATCCTTTATTTCTACCCATAGCAATGCCATTTGACTTATAAAATTTTAAAATCTCTTTAACTTGCTTTATACAGAAGCTCTTATAAATAGCTAATAAATGCTTTTAATGGTGACAATGAAAATTGAGATCTGCAATTAATTCTGTAGGGGAAGCAACATAATATCTTGGCGCAGTCCCCAAAATAAGAAGGAATTGGGATCTCCTGCTCAACCCATGACTGAGGTGTGGTTTCTTCCTTGTGCCCAAGTTCCACCAGATTCCACCATGGAATGAGCCGAGGCAAAGGGCTTATGGGAGAGTAGGCTGAGGATGAAATATGTAATAAAGAGCATGGACTCTGGAGTCCTGTAGGCATGGGTTCAACTTATCAGCCTGTGACCTTCAAGATAAAAATAACTTTTAAAAAAGGAAATAAGAGGGTTTTTTGACCTTGGAAGTTTTGAGTTCTCTAAGTCATCGTTTTCTAAGGTCCATAGGATTTTATAACACTTTCATCATCTATAAAATAAAAAGGATAGTAGTACCTAACTTGAAGAGTTGTTATAAGGATTGAATGAGAATTTGTTAAAAGTGAGCATTCTACCTGATATATATATATCATATATATATAATAATTCTCAGTGAAAAGTTTGTTATTATATATCAGTCACACTTAATGCTTTTATTCATACATTTGTTTTAGTTGCTAACAATCTAATGACTCACATATGAAATCATTCTATGGACTTTGTTTAGAATCAGTGTCTAAACAGTTGGTTTCCTTAACCATAATATTTTTATTTTTATAGTATTTTATACATTTCATAGACAATTTATTTCAATGACATGAGAACAGTGATTTTGATAGAAAGGCTAAGTATTTTCCTGATTCCTTTGTAATTATGTTTTTTCTGAAATGCTAACAATGGTAGTTAGTAAGGCTGAAAAGGAGTTCCATGAAAAGATGGCCATAAGAATTACGGTGGATACTAAAAGTGGGATTGTTTTTACAAAGTAAAAATACTAAATTAATCTTTGCTAGATGTATAATATAATGATCATTATAAATGTTTTGATATGGGAAGATCTCCAAAGTATATTGTTTAGTGAAAACAGCAGAGTGCAAGAGAATGTGTAAAATATGTCCTAATACATGTTTGAAAAAAGAATATGGACAGAAAATTTTATATATATATATATTAGCATAAAACATTTCAAGAAGGATTTATAAGAAACTCTCAGTAATGATTCCCCTGAAGAGAATAACTAAAGAGTTACATTAGATAACAGATAGTTCATTAAATATATTTAGTACTTGTTAAATATTGGATAGATGTATCGTTTACTTTTTAAATAAAAATTTTAAATTAGCTAGTAGCTAGTATAAAAATTACCATAATCATTATCAACATTTTTGAGTTTCTATCCATTGGAGGCAATATGCTAGACTTTATATGCATATAAACATTAGTATTCACAAGCATCTTGCAAGATCAGCTGAAGTTATGTAGTTTGTATAATACTACAGAGCAAGTAAGGGATGCACTACTCTTTTTTCTGCTTTTAATTAGAGTTTTCATAAATCCTTAATTCATAATCACCAGTATAGGCATTTAACTCTCTACTATACAGAAAATAAAAAGGATTTCTTCAACTATGATAGCAAATCATTGGCATAACAAATTCTGTCAATATCTACTCCTGCTAGAATTGATACTTAAAACAAGATCTTTCAAACTTATTTTTTATTTTATCAATTAGGACAAACTTGTATTTTTTCTTTCTGACTTGGGAATTATAACCACAACTAGCACAACATCCAATTGGTTTCTGACTAAATATGCTTTGCCATTTAGCATAAATGTACCATTCTTAAAAGGCTTTTTAAAGCAATATAATAATGGATACAAAAAGATCACCAAACAAGTAATATGTCAATTACTTTCCACTTTTAAATTAAGTAAACACTATCATTTACAATTTTTTTGCATACAAAAAATCTGTGACATATCTGAGTATTATCATATAATGTTTCCTCTAGTTGGATTTGAGAAACTACCATAAAAAATGTCAAGGACCACAAGGAGGTGGCAGTAGAGTTACATTACATTACATTGCAGGGCTTCATCTTTTATTTGGGGGTGTGGGGCAGAGAAAAGCCGGGGAAATAGTAGTAGCAAATTCACTGGGAAGGAGAGAGGTGAACTGAAGAAGGCGCTGCAATCAAAGGATATCACAGGGTAGAACACATGAGAAGGCAGACTTATCCCTACAACTTTAGTGGTGCTACAGTGATCCTGGCTACAGGAATGTGCCCACTGTAGTTGCTGTGGTTGTATTTGAATTCTGCTCCCAATTTGGCCCTGTGGATACTTGTGTATGATTTAATCAAAATGAAGTACCCTAGATAAGTAAGGGTCAAGTTCATACAAAGAGTAACTTATTGCTGTACTAATTCAGAATGATTAGTCAGGGCGTGGGACCTAAACCTAACTTTTAATTTATTTACTTTGCCATTCCTTTGTAGGTGAGAAAAAAAATGCTTTGAGTCAAAGTTAAGTCCTCAGTCTCATTTTATCTTTCCAAAAAGAATATGATAACCCAGCTATCACATCTGTCAAATGCAGCTATTGCATTTCTACTGAATCAAATGGGGTTTTTTAACAACGTTGTTCCCCTGAGTTATTCTTCCTGTGTATAAAGATTTACATGTTACAGCTTTAGAAATTGTAAATAAGCTACTCTTCTCTCTCCAGAATTTCAGTCCTAAGAACAATGTGAGTTTACTCCATTTCTTTTTTAATAGAGTTAAAATTTATTTTCTTTTATTGTTAAGTTGGGGAAGGGGGGTGAATGAGAATATTCAAATTTTGATCACAATTTTATGAAGGAGCAGCTTTAAAAAAATATGTTGTAGAGTGTGCTGGAATGGAATTTCAGGTCTTTTTAAAGAGGACTTTGGCTCATTTTACTACTTCAAAATAAATTGAAATTTCTTTATAATGCCCTAAATTTCTCTTTCTACCCCTCCCACATTTTGGAAACCCCTTGTACACTCTTTTCTTAGCCTTCTTTTCCCTCTTTCCTCTCCCTTTTTCTCTTCTTCTCTCCTCTTCCCACAAGTAGAAAAGGAAAGTGACACCTCGGTCTGATTTCAAATTGCCCTCTTCTCAGAAATCTTCTGGGGGGTTGTCACTTTGTATGACATTGCCACATTGCTAACTCCTCTTGATTACAGCATTAATAGCTCAGAGAGTCTAACTCATATTTCTATAAAGAAAACAGCCACGTAACAAAGTGTTGCAGATATAGTACACAGATCAAGTCAGGTTTGGTGGGGAGAGGAGACACGTACAAAGACAAAGTTCACAGCATGGGCTTGTTTCCCCCCCAAACCCCCCCACCCCACCCCTCCACCCCCTTCCCCCGCAAATCACTCAGTCTCTGGTTGTAGAACCCAGAGTCGGGGACCTTATACAATCACGGGGAACAAGTTTGGGAGATGGGTTTCCTTGGGAAAAGAAGAATGAGCAGAAACTAAAAGGAGCTTTTCACCTTTATTATCATCTTTCATGAGATTGGTATTCCTAGAATCCCCAGAGTAGGTGATCATTTAATAAAAAAAATGGTTGAACAAATGAATGAATGTGAAAGAAATTGTTCAACCAATTTTTTCCCTCATCTCAACACTTGGGCAAGAGAAAACTATATTGGATATGTGACAGCTAATTATTCTTCTTAGCAAGTGATTATATCGACAAAGAATGATATTCATTCCCAAATGTGTTCCCGAAGACCAGGAAGTGCATCAACATATTTTAGAGCAGGTTATGGAAGAAGAAATGGACGAAGCTTACAAATGATTTGCTACAAGATTAGAAAAAGTGCTGCCTTATGTTTCTGGTAGATTTGGGAACTGTGGCTATATTCCTTAAATAATAAAAAGTTTAGCCACATCTGCTGCTTCTGTACTTAAATTTAATTGAGTTACTTTTATATGTTTAAGTGCACTCGGGAGCCTCAGGCAAAGCTTTGAAGAGGAAGGGATAAATGCTGAATCTTATAAATCTCTGCTGTCTCTTTAAAGAATATGGAAAATACCCATGTGCATAAAGGCTGGTACCACAGAATTAACTACAGCAAGCACCAGGGATTTTTTTTTTTACAACTGTTGTAGAAGCATTTATCCTAAGGTGAAATCAGCTTAGTATTCAGTTTGACATGTTTAACCAAGTGTGAATCGAGTAGACTACAATTGTAAACAACCGAGGACATATTGCCTAACTTTCAGAGTCAATTCTCTAGTTTTCTTTCCTCAGTCAGTAAATATCTGTGGGACGCTTTTGTGTATTTTCTGCTTATTGGGAACGAGGGACAGTCGTGTAAGTAAGATGGACAGTTTGGAACAGACCTCGTCATTGGACGCTTCTACATTCCTAGTGCTATGAAAGAACAGGAAATCGCCTGAAGGAGGAAGGGAGGACACCTGCTTGTTCTCTTAAACTTACCTTTGCAAGTTGCTCGTGAATTTCAAGTATGCTGGGTCGATTGGCCTTGGGCCCGCTGAGGCTGCCGGTGTTGCGATAGTACTCGATCTTGGGGACAGCATCCATGGTGTTGTGGCCAAAGGTTTGTAGGTAGTATGTGTTTGTGTGAGAATCATAAACATGAAAACTAGCATCTGTCTTAGTAGTTTCTCCGTTCTGGAGGAAATTGTCATAGCACTCCTGTTTCCCAGGCCTAAAGCTGATTCTGAATCTGGTCTGGGCTTCATCCCCAAAAGAGGTTTCCTCATAATGGGGAGGGTCGCTGTTATCCGCTGCGGCACTGCTCTCATGGCCTTCATTTATGACATTAACTTGAAAGCGATTGGTATTACTGGGCGCTGAGTCCAGAAATACGTTGGAAGAATTGTTCAGTGACATCTTCCAACTAAATTTTCTTTTTTTTGGGGGGGGGGGAACTCAGCTATTTACTTTATTATTGCTTTTTAAAAAAAATTATATATTTCCTCCTCCAAATAAATACTAATGTGTTTACATTAGGGAGCTCCTGACTTTTGTTAGAAGAGCTCAATAAGTAGATTCTTGATGTATTTCCTATTTAGTCTTCACATTGTTCTTCAAAGCTGTCATTGAAAGAGAAAATTAAACTTGGTCCAAGTAATAGAAATATATTTAAGTAGGAATGGGGGTGTGAGGGAACAGTGTTCTTTCACAAGACATATATTTTTGAGTTAATTTCATTAAAAAGTACCTGTCCAGGAACCTTAATCACCTGAGTAATTAAATCCCAGGATAAATAACCAGGGATTTAGCAAACCGAATTTCCAATAGAGTCATTAAACTGTTACCTGTGTTTGTAGTATTTGCTTAGACTCTGTGCAGTTGGATTCAATGAGACTTCAGAAAAGATCTAACTACTGATTTAGTGCAGTAAGAGCTGATGAGAACATTCTTAGCCTGAAACACAGTTCATCGACAGTACTAAATGTTGAAACTGCAGGGTATTTTTTGATTGATATCTATATAATTAAATGATAAGTAAAATTTGAAAATATTTAATCTTCTAAAAGTATATTCTTGGTAGACTTTAAAAATATGTACTGTCAAGACGATGTCCCTCTAAATCAGCGATTCTCAACCTGTGGGTCGCGACCCCTTTGGCGGTCGAACAACCCTTTCACAGGGGTCGCCTAAGACCATCCTGCACGTCAGATATTTACATTATGATTCATAACAGTAGCAACATTACAGTTATGAAGTAGCAACAAAAATAATTTTATGGTTGGGTCACAACATGAGGAACTGTATTTAAAGGGCCAGAAGGTTGAGAACCACTGCTCTAAATGATCAGCTTTGTTACTTGCCTTCAAAATGTTTGATTTGCTCAAAAATTTGTCTGTTTTACAAATGCCATTATAAAGTCTTAAACATAACATATGACTAATCAGGGTAAGGACATAAATCACAATCCTCAGTAAAGTCGTATTCGATATTTAGGTTAAATAACCATGCTTCTCTGATTCCCCTTAATTAAATATTCTGACTCTTCACTGAGAAGTTTATATGTGACTCTTAGATAAGCAGAGTATTGAATCATTTTCAAAATCCATGGCATAACCCCATCTTAGCGCATTCTTACTTTAGAATAATATCCTTTTATTTATACCTTAAAATTTGTCTTTTCCAAGAAAGTATTAAAAAGATAAGTACAAAAACTTGCCTCTCTCCTGAAATTAATAAAACTATTTATTTGAATTTAAAAAATTTCAACTTCAACTCGCAAGTAACCTGTCCTGGGGAAATCCTAAGTGACTCTGTTGTCTCTTCAGTTTTTATGGAATATCCCACTTCTCTCTATCGTTCTTGATATCCTCGCCCTTACTCCACTCCTCAGAATCTACTTTATGCATAATATTAAGTGGCATTTTACCCTGCCCAGAAATGTTTAACTCACCACCGGAGCCTTTTCTCTGGAAGCGTAACCTGCTTCAGCATCACCCAGGCATATATGGGGCACTTAGCTTTCAGCTCAGAATCTTAGGCTTCTTCTTATTGGTTAGAATCTTCCTTGAAAGAGATGACTGAGCAATGATTGGCCTGGAATAATACAGTAGGTCCCGCCCAGTCATTAGCCCTGAGGAACCTTAAGTACTACATCAAATAGTAACTAGTAGTAAACCATTAATCCTTTTAGATAGAAAGTAAAATAAAGTTTCTTTAATTCATAAGGGGAGTTGTGTTACTCAACAGCAATTATCCAACAAAATACGAGCAGTGCATTAGTTGTTTGGAACTAAATAAATTCAATCCCATCTTCTTATTTCACATGATTCTTAGTGACCTCCTATTGTTTGGCATGTGCAGAAAATGTAGTCCTCCAGAGATAATGTCTATACATTGTAACTAGAAAATGCTATTTGAGATTATTTTATCTTGCTTATCATACATATCACTTTGACTTTCTCTGCATGGGATTGAGAGTACAGTCAATAATTTATTGCAAATATTCCTACGTAGTAGGAAAACAGTTTCAAGAAGAACTGTAGCTAAGTTTCCCAGTGGCACTGCTAAAGGACCTTTGGGAAACATTTTATCAAACTCGGATTTTGAGTTTTGTAGAGGGAAAGGTTTGGCTCACATCTGGGAGGTGGTAATTATTAAGACAGCACAAACAATTCCTCCCTGCAGGTTCTGTCACGGTTTTCAACTGCGAAGATTGAATGAGTCCTCCTTGTGTTTTATCCGGAACTATGCAAGTGAGTTCCAGTTGCCTGAGCAGCATGGCTGTGGTGTGGTACAGGGAGTGACAGCAAGTCTCTGGAGTCAGAATGCTCCCTTCCCATCCTGACCCTGCCACTTCCTACCTGTGTGATCTCTGACAAGTTCCTCAGTCTCTTTCTGCCTTTATTTTCTCATCTGTAAAACGCGGTTGTGGATAATAGTGCTACCTACCTTGTGGTGGAGTTGCCGGGGTCCAGCCCCAGCGGTCCAGGGGTTCCCAAAGGTGTGGACGGAGTCGGCGAAGAATGTTTTACATGGAGACAGCGTTCAGAACTCTCTAGCTCTCTTCAGTCTCCGTGGATTTTCCTATGCCTGGCTGAGGCCACAGAGAAAGATCCCGAGGCAAACTGAGTCTTTATTTTATAGTCAGAGGTAAACAAGGTAGTAGTTTCCATAGTTACACCATTCTTGTGAGTTTCACTTGTTTTGGCCATAGTTACACTGTTCTTGTGAGTTTCACTTGTTTTTGTTCTTGCTGCACTTCCCTCAGCCCATTAGCTTCCCAGATAAGATCTAGGGAGCGTCATAAGGTCAAGGCTAAATATGCTAGGACTGTGCCCTCTAAGCTGGGACTTGTTTGTGACTTTGCCAACAGGTCAGTCCGAGGCTTAATCCTATATCGGCTCCCCACAGTGGAGTTATTGTGAGGAATAAATGAGTCAATTTGTGTTTATACTTAGCGTTCGCTTTTACTATTTTAGCAATATTTTCAATTGGTGACTTTTAGCCACATCCAAGATTCTGGGGTGAATCATTAGAGACTGGGATAGATCCTATGCCTACTAAAATAGGGAGAAACAGATGCCAGGCTGTACAAAGAGGCCTAGAGGTACCTAAGTGAAACCTCTTAGATGCTCTTAGGTAAGTGTCATGCTAATCAGTCAGGCCAATGTACGAGGCTGTACGTTATTAGAGACAGAATTGCAAGTATGTACCTATAACTCCTTCTGCTCTCAAAAGGCCACTGGGGCAAGGAATTTGTCTGCTTCACCAAGAGTTCTGACTCCCCAAATAGAAGGTAGTCAGGCATAGGAATTAGTCACATTTCAGATTCAGCTAGGTGGGGCTGGTTATTTAAATCAGTTGAAATGAGGCTGAAACCGAAAGCAAGTCCTGTTCACTGGCCTTGGACAGGCGCTGTGGACTCACTTGCAGTTACTTCTGCCACGTCTAGTCTCCCTTCCTTCAGATGTTCCCCCAATGCCTGCCCCCTTTCAGGAGCCTACCTATTTCTCTCTTTCTTATTTCCTTGGGGGAAGGGAGTACAATGGACACTTATTTATTATATTCCATGTCCCGGATATGGTGCTAGGAAGGTTTTTTGTTGTTTGTTTTGCTTTTTTATTTTTACTGTGGTAAAATACACTTCACATAAAATTTACTGCCTAGTCATCTTTAAGTACACAGTTCAGTGATACTAAGTACACTCACATTGTTGTGAAACCATCACCACCATCCATCCCCATAACTCTTTTCATCTTGCCAAAAAAACCCCTATATACCTATTAAACAATAACTCCACATTCTTACCCCCCCCCCTCCCCGTTTCCCATTCTCGGGTTTTTAATGATTTTTCACTACTTTACTAGTAAGTACCTCATATAAGTGGAATCAAACAGTATTTTCCTTTTTTTGTAAATGGCTTATTTCACTTTGCTTAATGTTCTTAGGCATATTGCAGAATTCCCTTCTTTTTCAAGGCTAAATAATATTCTATTGTGTATATTTACCACAATTACTTATCCATTCATCCATTGATGGACACCTGGGTTGCTTCCATATCTTAGCTATTGTGAATAATGCTGCTAGAAATATGGGTGTACAAATATCTTTTTGAGACTCTGTTTTAAAATTCTTGGCCATAGACCTGAGCAGTAACCGTCTTTGTAAGATCTGTAGAAATATGAGGACAATGTTGGAGTGCAGCAGAGTGTTTCCAAACAAGGACTCTGACATTAGATTGCCCACGTTCAATTTCTAACACAACCCTTCTCTAGCTTGGTGATCTTGGGAAGTTAGTCTCTCTCAACTTCAGTTTCTTACCCGTAAAATTGAGATAATAAAGTGAAAATAGTAATACTGAACTCAAAGGATTGATAAAAGTATCAAATCACATAATAAATGGAAAACACCTACTTTATTGTTAACTCAGTAAATATAAGTCACTCTTTTTTTAAAAAAATATATTTTTATTGACTTCAGAGAGGGAGCGGGAGAGAGAGTTAGAAATATCAATGATGAGAGAGAATCATTGATCGGCTGCCTCCTGCACACCCCCCACTGGGGATTGAGCCCGCAACCTGGGCACGTGCCCTTGACTGGAGTTGAACCCAGGACCCTTGAGTCCACAGGCTGACACTCTATCCACTGAGCCAAACCAGCTAGGGCTATAAGTCATTCTTTTTTTGGTATGTTTGGCAGTGTTATATTCTCAAGTGATACAAATATTTTTGTATTTATTTATCTCCTGCTATTCCTCCATTCATTGATTATGGAGAGTCAGAATTTTATACTTGGAAAAGATTTTGGAATTATAGAATTCTATCTTTTCACTTATCAAATGAAGAGAATGGAGACTGGAGAGTTTGAATAATTTATACTAAACCATTGCTTTTTAAGGTTTGGGAACCTGTATTACTATGTATGACCAGTGAGGATAATAAATAATGATAGAAAGGTATGTTTAAACTGAGTTTTATGGTTCTCAAATTCCTTTCACATTCATCATGTCACTTAGTCCTCTCAGCATTCCTGCAAGACATACAGAATGGGTTTTTTTTATCCTTGTTTTGCAGATGTTGAAAAGAAGTCTGCTTTAGGTAAATATCTAGGTCATAAAGCTTGTTTTGGGGTGGGCCAATATTAGAAATGATATATCTGAGTTTAAGCTCCTAAACTAAAAATTTTTTCATAGCCGAAACCGGTTTGGCTCAGTGGATAGAGCGTCGGCCTGCAGACTGAAGGGTCCCAGGTTCGATTCCGGTCAAGGGCATGTACCTGGGTTGCGGGCACATCCCCAGTGGGAGATGTGCAGGAGGCGGCTGATCGATGTTTCTCTCTCATCGATGTTTCTAACTCTCTATCTCTCTCCTTTCCTCTCTGTAAAAAATCAATAAAATATATTTTTTAAAAAAAAGAATTTAAAATTTAAAAAAAAAATTTTTTTTTCATAACATCTTAAGTCCTCATTCATCTCAGATGTCTGGCTTGCCAGACATGTTTGTAGAGTTCATAGTACATTAGGATTGAAAGGGACATTAAGCATCCTCTAGTTAGCCTCCTCACTGAAGTCCACCGAGATTAGATGATTTAGCCGCTCGCACAGCTGAAGTGGTGGCAGGGCGGAGACTGGACTGCTTGTTCCTGGACAAGCGCTCTTTCCACTAGGTCATGCTGGAAACTCCCTTTTTTGTGCTGTTGATAAAAGGAGAGAGGTATATTCTCAAGATCCATCCATGTTGCCCCAAAAGGCAGTATTTCATCTTTCCTTAGGACTGTAGTATTCCATGGTCTATATGTACCATATCATGCTAAGAGAAATAAATCAGACAGAAGAAGTCAAGCACCATATGATTTCCCTCATATGTGGGATATAAACTGAAACTAATAATGGACAAACAAGACAAACAAACAAAAACTCATAGACACAGACAACAGTACAGTGGTTACCAGTGAGAAAAGAAGGTGGGGAGGAAGTGAAGAGTAGAGGGGGTAAAGTATATGGTGATGGAAGGAGATTTGACTTTGGGTGTTGGGCACACATTGTAGGGAGCGGCTATACGGTTAAGCCTTGGACTGACCTTTTGGCAAAGCCACAAACAAGTCCCAGCTTAGAGGGCACAGTCCTCCTAGCATTTAGCCTTGACCTTATGACGCTCCCTAGATCTTATCTGGGAAGCTAATGGGCTGAGGGAAGTGCAGCAAGAACAAAAACAAGTGAAACTCACAAGAACAGTGTAACTATGGCCAAAACAAGTGAAACTCACAAGAACATTGTAACTATGGTGACCACTACCTTGTTTACCTCTGGCCATAAAATAAAGGCTCAGCTTGCCTCTGGACTCTCTCTGAGGCCTCAGCCAGGTACAGTAAAATCCACCTGGACGCAGCTTATTCTCTTTGTCATTTCTTCATCTATTCGCTGCTCTCACTCAGGCTTGTGAACCTTGGCTGAGCTGGCTCGGCACAACACATGAATCCTAAAATTGCACACTTGAAATCTATATAATTGCATTAGCCAATGTCACCTCAATAAATTTCATTTAAAAAGGGAGAGGAGGAGGAGGAAGTAGCAGTTTGAAGCAGGTCCGGTTTGGATCTCAAGCTACGGGGTTTTATTGTAAGAGATTCCAGAAGGAGAATAAGTAGGAGGGTCAGGACACTGTGATAATTGGGGATCTTCAGGGCCTGTGGCTATTTGTAGGTTTGTGTATTAGTTTTGTGAAAGTTTTTTTCATCTGTGAATATTTTTGACCAATGGCTATTATTAGAAAAATCATATTTGATTTATCCTTTGGATCAAGGGTCCCTTATGTTTAAGACACCTGATTCTCTAATGTGAAGTGGGCAGGAGTTGGGAATGTGGAGAGGGTGTCGTGGCATTGCAGAGGGGCAGAAGCAGGAAGCAGAGTTCATTGGCACAAAAAAGGAAGCAGGGATTTAAGGCTGATGTTTGAGATAAGAATAAAGATGATATATATGGTTGAAGGATCCTTCTACTCTATTCATTAGACACCTCAATATTAGGGGATAGAAGAAAGTGAGGGAACCCAACGATGGTTTATCATTCACACAGCAAAGTGGATAAATTAACCACGCATGTTTATTGAATTTAGTGACTGAAATGAGCCTCTCTCCAGCAGCACACTCAAGGTAATTACAATTGTATTCACCACGTGTCCCAAGAGCACAACACTAAAAACCATGAAGCTGGAACTGTCATGCAAGTGCATATTCAAATGTCCCTTTATCAAACTCTTCAACTTCATCTTCCCATGTAGAGGAAGGCATGCTACTATACGGGTCTAACAGGATTTTGAAGCATCTGATAATAAGAAGTCCCAAGAAAATACACAAAATCCCAACAAAAGCAAAGCCAGTTTTTTGCTCCAAAGTCAATGAGAAAGCTGATACTTCGTTGACACTCATCTTAGCTGAAGAGTTGCCACAGTAGGAACTACTCATTATTCACTGTCACATCCTTGTGGCTCTTGAGAATTCCAGCTGGAGTCACCTCTTGGCCTAGATACAAAATTGAAATCAGTTTAGTTTTATCAATGTGTGATATTGAGCAGGTAATTGTTTTATAAAATCTGGCATTTTTCAAGCCCTCTTGACTTAACTCACAAGATGTTTGAAAACATTAGATATGAATCAGGATCAAATTAGCATTGGAGATGCTACTTCTATTGTAGCAATTACAGAGCTGCCTTTGTGGACACATAAAACTGTAGCTCTATATGCTCAATATAAAACCAAATATGGCCCTAGCTGGATCCAAATGGTCGCTGGTTCGATTCCGGGTCAGGGCATATGCCTGGAGTGTGGGCTTCATCCAGTAGGGGGCGTGCAGGAGCAACCCATCCATGTTTCTCTTCTCTCTCTCTCTCTCTCTCTCTCTCTTCCTCCCTCCCTTTCCATTACTCTCTCTCTAAAATCAGTAAAAACATTTTTAAAAAATCAAGTATGACGGTAAATATTCAAATAATTAATCTTAAAAGCTTTTAATCAAAAGCATTGTGAGGTAAAGTCACTGCTTCTTTGACCGGAATTGTCATCTATTTTTTGCATGTGTATATACAACCACATATAATTACAGAGTGTAAGCTGGTCAAATTCTCTAAGGTCCATGTTACAAGGCCTATCTCTAATGCCATTTTGTCTGATACAGATTCTGATCTTTTTTTTTTTTTAATTGACTTCAGAGAGAGATAAAAAGAAACATCAATGATGAGGAAGAATCATTGATCAGCTGCCTCCTGCATTCCCCCTACTGGGGATCGTGCCCTGACTGGGAATCAAACCATGATCTCCTGGTTCATAGGTCAACGCTCAACTGCTGAGCCACACCGGCCAGGTGATTCTGATCCTTTTAATGTCTTCTCTCTTTTTCCCTCCTTAGCTTTAAACTTATGTTCATGTATTTTCTTTTCTACAACTACTTCACACACTAAATCTCAATTTGTTAAAGAGAGAAATTGTATTTTTAAAATTTTGTTTATAAGTGCAGTATCCAACATAGCAGCTTGCCAGAAACAAGCAGCAGTAACTGTGGACTATTAGCCATCTTTCCACGATCTCCATTAGCTTTCCAAACACCCTAAATAAACATAAAATTCAAATTAAACAGCGTGTTTCCTATGAAAATGCAGCTTCAAGGCAAGCTCCTCAGTCCCCTCCCAACCAGATCCCACACCTAAGCTTCTACTATACTGAGATTCTGAAACTACAACAGAAGTGTTGGTAAAAAACAAAACAAAAATAAAAGTGTATGCTGAATTGAAGCAAAACAATTTTCCCATTTGATGTCTTAATGTTAATTAAATTAATTACCTTTAGAATCAGTTAATCAAATCATAATGTAGACAGAGAAGCAGGGTCACAGCTGATCATTAGAAGAATTAAGTCCTGTTAAGTTGGCTCTTAGCCAGTGATTAATCCACTAGACTCTGTTATTCTTATTAAAACCCACCAACTGACGAAATAAACAAACAAAGGTGTTTTCTAGCGGTAGCAATAAAACACTCAACTCATTTGTCACTACTAATTAAAACAAGGTAACTTTCTACAAATAGTTACAAAATAGTCAAGGGGATGTCAAGTACAGCATAGGGAATATAGTCAATCATATTGTAATAACTATGAATGGTGCCAGGTGGGTACTGAAAAAATCAGGGGGAACACTTTGTAAAGCATATGATAGTCTAACCACTATGATGTATATTTGAAACTAATGCAAAATAATGTTAAAGATGAATGGTAATTTTTAAAAAAATAAAACAAGGTATCTTCTTATTAAAGATACAAAAACCCTTATATTTTATAATTTCTCTAGCATATATCAGATATACTTTGTTCTTAGAATTTTAGACAGTCTGTGAATTGAGTTACTTATCATTTTAAATGGAAAAAATAACTACTACTTAAGTAGTGGCCATAGTTCTTGGCATATTGTAGGTACTCAATAAATACTTAAATTGAATTAAACTAAATGTATTAAAAATATAATTTTTTAAAAAACATATTTTTACTGATTTCAGAGAAGAAGGGTGCAAGAGAGAGATAGAAACATCAGTGACAAGAGAGAATCATTGATTGGCTGCCTCCTGCACACCCCACACAGGGGATCAAGCCCGAAACCCAAGCATGTGCCCTGACTGGGAATCGAATTGTGACCTTCTCGTTCATAGATCGATGCTCAACCACTGACTGCACTGGCTGGGTGAAAATATAATTTTTGATGAAAAAAGTGCTAGCTTGAAGATATCTAAGTTTGAAACATCCAGAACCCGAAAACGTATTTAGTCAAAATAAAATGAACAAAAAACTTTTATTTGATTTTTTTTAAATCATAAAGATACCACACAAGAATATTTTTTGATTTGCTACTATGTTCTAGTAGACATAGATCTCTCTACTCAAAGAGATTCCAACGTGTAAGGAAAGAGATCCATGCACAAACAAGACTAAAACAATGCAGGCTTCTACAAAGGAAACAAACCTTTATTTAACATATCCTGTATTTCCATAACAGCAATTCAGGGTTGATATTATCTTTAACATCTTGATGAAAAAAGGGATTCAAAGAGGATAAACACATTTAAGGAGGAATAGAAATTTCACCCATTTAGGGACCAGGAAAGGTTTCCTTGTAAGAAATTGTATTTGAGCGGAGTCTTTAAAACTCAGAAGATTTAGATATGTGGAGAAGGAAACAGCATGATAATAAATATGAAGGCAGAGAAGTACTATATTTTTTTTCAGAGGATAGTAAGCAAATTGGCCCAAGCAAAGGAAAGTATTGGAACAGACCACTGGAAAGGTAGGTTGAAGCCAAAATGTGAAATATCTTAACTGTCAGGCTGAGTTTGTAATTTATTTGCCTAAAGGCCAAGAGCTTGATGATGACACTGAAGTAGACATAGATTTCAGAGAGGAAGCATCGTGGAAAAGAAATGGTCCAAGTAGGAAGCAATGAAGGCCTGGACTAGGAAGTAAATGTGTGGAAGAGGGTATGGGCTTGAGAGATATTTATAAAGACATGAGGGATAGGATTAGGCAACTAGTATAGTGGGCCATGAAAAGAGAGGCATCAAAGGTGATTCCATTTTATTAAGGCTGGAAGCTTGATATACTGTGTTTTCATTTTTTTAAAATAAATTGATTGGGGTGACATTGGTCAACATGAACATATAGGTTTCAGGTGTGAGTTTCTATGCTACAAGATCTGCATATTGCACCATCTGCCCACCACCCAAAGTCAAATCTTCTCCTGTCACCATATATTAGGAGACAGTGTTCTCATTAACCAAAATAAAGAAAATATGAGCAAAGTGTAAATTTAGAAAGTAAATGAAGAGTTTTGTTCTGGACTTAGTGAATTAGTGGCACAGCGTAGACACTTTAATAGGCAGTTTTGAATAAATTAATCCAGACCATTTTGTCCAGCATAAAATTGCCAGTGGGGAGAACATCTTAAGGGCCTTATTGTCAAATAAAGTTTGTGTAAAAGAATGCATCCTGGGTGGAGAGAGTCAAATACATAGAAGCATCAAAAACTTCACAAATCAAAATTTAAGAGATGGAAAGAACTGTGGAGTTTTGCCTAGGAAAAGAAAGATGATAGCTGTATTCAAATATTTGAAGTGTGATCCTCTGGGATCTACTTGTTCTAGATTGATCCAGAGGGCAATTTTGTTGTAATTCCTTTAAGGTTCTATTTGCAGGTACTAGAAAGATTGGAGATGAAAGAAGCCTAGGAAAGAGCCTCAACAAACATTTCTTTTATGAGGAGAAAATTAAATCTGTTTGTGAGTCATATGTGGAGTGATCAGAAACACAAGTAAATCTGTAGTAGGAAGTTCCCCTGGAACAAAGGAGGCTAGAGTGTCTATAAGGTGTGGGTAAACTGTGTCAAAATCTGTAGTGGTGCCCTGACTGGTTTGGCTCAGTGGATAGAGCGTCGGCCTGCAGACTGAAGGGTCCCAGGTTCGATTCCGGTCAAGGGCATGTACCTTGGTTGCAGGCACATCCCTAGCAGGGGGTGTGCAGGAGGCAGCTGATCGATGTTTCTCTCTCACCCATGTTTCTAACTCTCTATCCCTCTCCCTTCCTCTCTGTAAAAAATCAATAAAATATATTTAAAAAAAATCTGTAATGGTAATGGGAACTGAAAAATAGGACATTGCCATTCAGAATTTTTTCATCATTTAAAATGTTCAGTTGCATGTCCAGGAGGAACACTAAACTGAAGAGGTTTTTGAAGTGATGGGTAAAGAGAAAATGGAGTCAGGCCCTAAAGGAAACTTGACAGAAAAGAAATTTTATTTGTACAAAAGTTCAAAGTGCAGAAGCTGAGATCATCAGACTAAGTACTTTCAAGAATAAGGATATGATTATATATTCAGTTTAAAAAAAATAGAACTGAGTAAATTCACTTGGGGTTCAAAAGAACTATGACAGTCCCATTTTTAATAAAAATGTTGGGATGAGAAAGACAGATGTTCGGTAAGTATCTTAAAAGGAAGAACTTAGACTTTTATATTAGTCCCAAAATTCTACCTTTTATTAAAAATGAAAACAAAACACCGGTCAAAGAGAATAACTGAGAGCATAGTATTCAAGGTGAAAGAAAGTCTGGCCATTGCTCTAGGTTGTGTCTACACAAGCAAATAAGTAAAATGTTAAGCAATTGCCTAACAATATCTTCAACAAATAGATGGTCTTGGTAATGTAAGCCATACACATAGTAGTTGAAATAGTACTATTTTCAGGCCTTAATTTTTCAAATATTTACCCAAATTTTCCATTTTTCTTGCTCTGTGAAATGAACAATTTGCCATTTCAACACCAAGTCTTAAAGTGTTTGAGAATATACTGCTAAGTATGCTGAGCTTTGCACGTTTCTTTTTTTGAAATATATTTTTATTTATTTCAGAGAGAAAGGGAGAAGGAGAAAGAGACGGAAACACCAATGATGAGAAAGAATCATTGATTGGCTGCCTCCTGTACGCCCCTCTAATGGGGATTGAGCCTGCAACCTGGGCATGTGCCCTTGACTGGAATCAAACCCGGGACCCTTCAGTCTGCAGGCCGATGCTCTAACCACTGAGCAAAACCAGCTGGGGCTGAGCTTTGCACATTTCTATTGGTATAGAGAATAATATAACATAAAAGCAATGTTAATAACTAGATATTGTTAAAATAAATAGAAGTCTTCAGTTACAACATGGATTTCTTCATAATTAATAAGTTACTCAACAACTCTGGATAAACACTATAGTTTCAGTTTCTCTAATCCCTGGAAGAGATTGGGAAGCAAATAAAAATAAATCAGCATGTTCTTCTTGCTGCATAACAGTCATTTTAAGGCCTACCTCAAAAGGAATCTGGTTTACTGGGAAATAGTACCTGAATGCAAAATGACAAAAATTTAGACCATGAAATCACAAAGCCATGAATAAATTCTTATGAGAAAAAAATAGTTAAGAAATAAAATTTCCAAAAGGGAGTAGAATGTAAAATCGTGTGGCAAAGTTGTTTTAAAGATGCTGCGCAACAACAACAAAAATGGGTAAAATTATCAACATTGTACAGTTTAAATATCAGGGTCTATCTGTATTGTGATTGAAGTATTTAAGTACAATTTCATAGTACTACTGCAAATGATAAAATATTGCCTCAAGCCATATTCACTGGAATAAGTATTTAGGCGCCTTTAGAAATGAACAACTGAGTTGAAAACATCATTTCCTTCATGGAAATTGTCAGAAACTGCAATCTCTAAGTCCTGACAAGTCATAGGATTGGGCCAAGGGTATACCTGTAGATATCAAAAGGCCCAAATCTCGCTGAGTTGCCTTGTAGTTATTAATCAATAAATAAAATATTTCTATGTTGTCTTACAAATCATACCATCTTTAGTAGTTAAACAAAGATAACAGTATTTTTATACCTGATATATAGCATTTTATAAACATGATTGTTATGTGTGATGTTTATTTCTTCTATGAAATTAGTTTACTGATTGGAGGTATAAAATGTATTTTTCAGAAACAGATAGTTATTTAATTTGCATCCAGCATGTGCACTTGCAGAACCAATATTGAAAAGTATGTGCCCATTAAAAATAAAGAATCTCCTGTATTTTATTTTAATCAACAGGTTTCCCCCCATTTATTTTTCTATTATTGATATTCCAAACAGTATATTTGAAATAACAGCTATTATAGTGGAATATGATGTTTCTGGGTGAAAAGTATTTTGCTATTGGTCATTAGATATGATAATCTCTAATGGTAATAATATGAACATTCACAATTTCATGAAATGAGAAATATAAGAAAACCCAAGCTTAAAAAATAATGAATCCTCTCATACACACACGTACAGCCCGCCCCCCCCCCTTATATATCAAGGTTATTAAATCCCATTAAAGCTAAAGAGGTAAAATGAAACATTATTGAGGCCACATCTGCACAGAGCTAGTTAATCATTAGGAATGGCATATGTTGTAATCAAAGGAAAACCTTAAATTACAAACCCAGATGTCTTCATCATGATGAAGTGCATAAATTTCAGGCCTTCCCAGGGACCCAAAACCTTGGGATCTGCCAGAACCACCCCTCCCCCTTTCAGATTTCAACCTTAAGAGAATTCCCTTCATAAGAGAATCGTTGGATGATTCCTCAAGGACTCTGATATTCGTTCCTTTCAAAGCACTGAAAACCTTGTCTGAAAATTCTCAAAATGTCTCACTAGAGAAACCTAGACTATCATTATCATTCTGCCTTGTTTGTCCCCAGTTCTCTTTGGACATATTAGACTGGAGAAGCACAGAAATCTACAAAACATGGGAGAAGCATCAGCAAACTGCACACATACATGCTCTTTTGTTTCGTGTTGCTTTTTCTTTTTGGCAGCAACAGCAGCAGCAGCAGAAACATTAGTGCTCTTCCTCCTTTAGAATTCGAACTCACCAGACCTGCAGGCTCCTTTCCCCCACCTCCTTTCCCTCTTCCTAGCTTCAGAAATACAAGAGAATGAGGACATGCTTCTCATCTGGACCTGCACTGGAATCCTTCAGCTAATGCGGTGGGTAGGGGGAGAAAGTTACTTCTTGGCCAGGGTTGTCTCACCTTCCATGCTTGTTGCCATGGAGATGAAATCCAGCGAGTAGACTTAAGGGCTGGCAGGTTTGTCTGTGGTCGCGGATCAGTTCAGTAGTAATGTAAGAGGCATGTCCTGGGAACCTGCGTGGAGTCTCAGGACCGGGGTTAGCGCTTTCCTGGCCTACCTGTGAAAATGTATCTGTCAGCGAGAGGCAGAAGCCGCGGGCGCCCGCGAAGTACTTGTGTGTGCGCGCGCGGGTGTGTTTTGCAGGAGAATGTGCATGGATTTCTTGGATGTAGCAGTGTGTTAATATTCGCTGCGCGCCCGCGAGTGTGTGTTTGTGAGGGCTCTAGATTCTTACGTCTTTCTTCTCCTCCAATACGGGAAAGACGCGAGTGAAAGCTTTAACTGGGGACTGCATGCGGCATTTGGGGTTATTTTCCCCTGCTCCCCGTTTTCTCCACTACGCAAACCCAACCGGATCCCCTCCCTTTCTTCGAAGTGCCTAGGCGCTGTCCGTAGTGCTGAAGCATTGCGTAGTAAAACCTAGCTCCCACATAAGAAGATTCCCAGCGAGGGAAGCTCTGATAAAACTCCGATGTGGTTTTGAGGCACGTTTCTAAACAGTGTTAAAGAATCCAAGCCCAAACCACATTGAAAGCAAAGCAAAACAAAAACAACAAAAATCTCTCATCTCATTCTTACTTAGGGGGTCTTGTCGTTCTCCAGACTCAGCTAGAACATTCCAATTCTATTCATGTTTGGATAATATATCCAGAACCTACAAGTTGTGAGCACCTGTAGATTTCCTAAACATTAATTATTGACCTTATGAGTAATTATATTGTCAGCGTTTGGGGAAAATATAAATACAGAATTGGGTCATCGTTCATGTAAAAATAAAGCATAAGGTAAAGGTGTGTTATAGTTTAATAATAAAGTGAAGACAAACTTTGTGGTCATTTGGAGTGTTTACTAATTTAAAAAATTCTAGGGTCTTGCAAAATATGGGCAATGTACAACTGGGAGTTCATAAAATACTTCACTAAAAACAAAAAGGTTATTCTTTTTCATTTTAAACTAGTAAACACCCTGTAATATAGGTGAATTAACTGCCCACCAAAGGCAAAAAAATAGGAGTTCTTCTTCCAGTAACATTATCATAGCCATGATTTTGACTTTTTTTAAAGCTCACTAAATCCATATTTTTTGTTGGTACTAAGTGCTAAAGCAGTGCCTCTTGAAATTTAATGTGCATATAAATCCCCTGGGGATGTTGCTAAAATGCACGTCCTTATTCAGCAAATGTGAAGTTGTGTCTCAGGTTCTGCATTTTGAACAATATCCCAGGGGATGCTGGACATTGCTAGTCTCAGAGCCATGCTTCAAGTAGCAAGGTGCTAGAGATACCATATTCTGGAAATGCAGTCACTTATAGAGTACAGGAAAAGAGGTCATTTTCTTCCCTCTGTTATTCTATATATGTTTCCAGACTGTTGCAAGAATAGTCTATTCATGTAAATGCAGGGGTTAACCATTTTGTACAATATTAACAACAAACTTTATGAATTTGATTGATTTTGACTTTGACAATGTCTGAACGCACGCTATAGTTTACTCCACTATCTATTTCCATACTATGATTTTCAATCACCCATTCTCTTTTCAAACCCAGCTCAAGGAAGCAGGACTAAGTTACATGATTCTGCTGTTGATGTATGGGCATATAGAATTTATTATGATTGGAGACCTTGACTTGTAATTTATGACTTTAAATATGGCTCCATAGTAAATGCTCATGACACTGATTTTAAAAATCTGTGTCAAATATAATTTACATATATAGAGAGATGTTACAAATATAATCCTCACCAAGTTTAGAAAGTGGGATATAGCTATTGTTTCATAGATCATTTGAGTGAACGCTGATCTGACTATTATATTTTGAAGGTTCCTCTGGACGGTTTTCTGGTATTTAAAAAAATCCACACCTCCATCAGTTGATGCAATGCTTTTAGTTAATGATTTTGAATTGATGCCAAAGGAAAGTTTTGAGTATAAAATACGTTTCTTGGTCTTAGCGGGTGCATGACCTTGACCCTTTTCAAACTATATGAACAAGGGTGATACTCAGAGAAGTCTGCAAGGTGGCTTATTCAGGAAAGCGTAATGGATTTAAAAATGCATTATGTTCCACTTTCTTTGCTAGATGCTGGGATACAAAGATAGACGAAATTTGGTATTTGCCCTTGATGAGATACATTGCACAACAACTTGACAATTTCTACAAAGTTCTATAGAAGCACGAAGATTAGTAATTTATATTTTAATCTCTATTGCAAAAGAAGTTATGAAGAACAGTAATGAAGAATAGAATACAACCCAGAACACCTGTATTTTAAATTCTTACCAATGTCTGCTGCCAGTAAAAGTTGTTGAAAGGGTCCAGCCAGTGTGGCTCAGTGATTGAGCATGGATCCATGAACCAAGAAGTCCCAGTCAGGGTACATGGCCGGGTTGCAGGCTCGATCCCCTACTGGGTCTCCAATCATAATAAATTCTTGGAGTGGGGCCCATACATCAACAGTGGAATCATGTAACTTAGTCCTGCTTCCTTAAGCTGGGCTTGAAAAGCCAATGGGTTATTGCAGATCATAGCATGGAAATAGAGAATGGCGTGCAGGAGGCAGCCGATGGATGTTTTTCTCTCATTGATGTTTCCATCTCTCTATTCCTCTCCTTTCCTCTCTCTCTGTAAAAAATCAATTAAAAAGATATTTTTTAAAAAGAAAAAAAGTTGTTGAAAGATATGAAATATTTGAATGCTCTTCTAAAGAACATGTAGTTAACCTATACTCCTGGATAGTCCATTATTTATTTTCGGAGCAATCAAAGTTATTAGAAAGATAAATATGTGGGTGGCATTGTCTCGACCTCCCCCAGACAGAATTGCCTTTACTATGCTGTGCATTACACTTTCAGCTTATACACAAATATTCCATATAAAATAACCTCAGCTTATAAAAACTACAAGATTGTTAGTAAAAACTTGATGAACACATGACTTTCTATTTCTTAATGATATTCCTCCAAAAAACATTTCTTTCAATATTAATTTCATGAATTGAACTCTCACACCCCTCCTACTCATTTAAAGGAGGTAAGTGGTGTGTTCTCTTTTTATATACAATGTATTGTATCATGTAATTGATTTCATTTGCCTTCTTTTAGTTACCAGGGATGTCAGAGTCAAATTAACAGCTACAAATTAGTAACTATATATGAGGACATGTAAATGTCCTCATAAAATAAATAATGAAGTCAGTAAATGAAAAATAAGTAAATAAACACATTTATTTCTCTACTTTTTGGCCAAAAATGTTGACTACTGGGTGGGTTGTTTTATAAATTTGTTTTTAACAAGATACTAAAATACATGATTCTATTGTTGATGTGTGGGCCCCACTCCAAGAATTTATTATGATTCTATACTAAAATATAGAAAAAATGATCATATAGATAGCTATGGAGGTAAAATCTAATTTATTATGACTAAATGATAAGCTAACAGAAGAAAATTTCAATTTATATCAATCAGCTTTATTTCTAAACATTTTGTTTTCCTGTTTCTCCCTCTATACACTATAAATAGTGTCCCTTATATGACTAGAACTTTTTTGTTTTGTCAGAGAGTAGAAATGTTAATTATCTATCTTGTTAGAAGACATGGTAACTTTAGAAATTTGAGGAACATGACAGCTCCACTGTAATGAATATATTCTTGAATGAGGGTATTACAAAGGAACTGAAAGCAAGAATTTCCTCTGACAAGTCAGCTCAGAGTTCTTTTGAAAGGAAAATCATGCTTGTTATGAATTCTTGCTATCCTGGCTTCGGTTGACTCTTTGCTCTCATTTTCTATAGTGGGATCATCCCTTGAACTTATTAGACCATCGTTACCTTCAGCTTTTCATGGAAATCTGTCTGGCTGAAGTTGGTTATTCTTTCTGAGTTAAAATGTTTTAATGTTGCTGTGCCTTTTTATTTGAAACTAGAGGCCCAATGCATGAAATTTGTGCAAGTGGCTTGACCCTCGCAGCCCTGGCTGCCTTGGCTGGCCCTAACAGTCCCGGCTTTGTCCATAAGGTTGTTTGGAAGGACGTCTGGAAGGTCGTTTGGCTGTTCGGTCTAATTAGCATATTAGCTCTTTATTATAAAGGATGTTATTTACTCAAATGTTAGATATCAAAACTTTCGAATAAAAAACTTAGAAAATGATTAAAGACATATAAATTACTTTTGTGATAAACATTTAAAAATTAATCCAATGCTTATTTAGCTTTAGATGGGATTAGAGAATTAGCTATATCCCAAAGTCAACTGTTGTTGTTTTTTAATGTATTTCTGCCTATTTTGAGTATCATTTGAAGCTACCCATACTTTTTTCTACATATATGACTTTAATATTTTGAGGGATCAAGAATGATTAGGAAATTCCAATAAAAAACGTATGCCTTCTACCTAAAAATAAACAGATGCAGATAATTTTGTTCACAACTCAAGGCATTCATGGCCCCCTCGAAGTCCATTTGTATGATCTCAAAGTAAAGCAAGGAATGATTTAAAAATTTTTGCTATAAATGAATGATCCATCATCTCATTCCCAATTTTGCAACTAAGTATTGACAGACTTAAAGACTTGGTTTTTTTTGTTTGTTTTTTAACCATCCCATTATTTTTTGGTTGTTTCCCCCTTGGATTTCCTTGGAAATTAGATGAAATCATTTTACCACCTGATCTCTAAAAAGTAGCCAATACTGAATGTGCTGAAATAGGCTTTGAGTACAGTAAATGGATGGATTTGATTAGAAAATGGCTATGTGGGATTTTTGTCAACAGCGAAGAAATTATCCAAGTGGAATCATAAGTGAATTGAGCATGATGACACTTTAGTGTAGATAATGATCTACCACTGTCTATTTGATGAGTCCCACTGACAATGACATGTTATGTTTTGCTGGTAAACTTTTCTGCAAAGAAAAGGGTACTAAATATTTCAATTCAGAGTGATCTATGATGTTTTATTTAATTGGTTTTAATTTTAGTGCTCATAAGCCTTAAGTTGATTCGTTTAAAGTGCACTTCAAACCCTGTGCTATATTTACTGTTGAATCTAATGAGTATTATAGGGCACCTTGGGTACAATCTCCAAGAATGTGTAAGCCATAACTACAGTATAATACATTTCGTTGACTTAAGTTATGTTGCTGGGTTAAAGAAACAGGGAAACAAAAGCAGTTTATTCTGCTATGGTCTATGTTTCTGTAATAGCAATCAGTTATTGGCAAGTAGGGATGTCAATAAAATGTGGAAATCAATTGGTTTATACATGATGTTCTCCAGTACATTCGTGTTTTGACTTCCCAGTAAAAGCAGCTTAACT
This sequence comes from Myotis lucifugus, assembly GCF_000147115.1. Classification (NCBI taxonomy): domain Eukaryota; kingdom Metazoa; phylum Chordata; class Mammalia; order Chiroptera; family Vespertilionidae; genus Myotis; species Myotis lucifugus. The sequence continues at coordinate 8,857,928 of NW_005871071.1, forward strand.
AACCCCACTAACCCAGCTGAATGCAGTAAGCTGTGGAGGAAAGCAGTTCTGTAGACTATGCCCATCCTCTACTCATTCCTCTTGGCTCAGTTTTGCCACATGCTGTCTTGAAATGCATATTGAACAGTTTTCCTGATCTTTGTGCATTTGTCCTCATTTTCATAATCCAAACTTTCCTTATACTTTTGCATCATTCTTTCATAACTGCATTATCCTTTCAACTCATTTTTGTAAAGTTCTATATATTAGTATGTGTGTTTTTAACCTTCACTTTGAACTGTGGCAGTATTTTCATTAGGTTTGTAAAGGGTAGTGCTCTGGTCGTGAAGTTGTAGGGGTTTTACAGTGGATTTTTCCTCAACATGATTTTCCCCCTAAATATTTCCTATTTTCTTTTTAACTGAATGTTTTAGAGTAGCTTTAGGATTACAGAAAAATCCGCAGAAAGTATAGAAAGTTCCTGTATACCTCTTTTCTCTTACCTACCCCATAGTTTCTTCTGTTATTAACATCTTGCATTAGTACATGCATGTGTTACAATTAATGAAGCAATATTGATACCTTATAATTATTAAATATAGTCCATAGTTTACATTAAAGTTCACTCTTTGTGTTGTTTAGTTTACAGGTTTTGCACAGTGTTGTGTATCCATCATTATATATCATAACAGAATAGTTTTACTTCCCTAGGTATTTCCTGTGCTCCACTTATTCATTCCTCTCCTTCCTCCATCCCCCAGTCAACCTTTGGAAACCATTGATCTTTTTTAAAAAATATATATTTTATTGATTTTTTTACAGAGAGGAAGGGAGAGGGATGATAGAGAAACATTGATCAGCTGCCTCCTGCACACTCCCTACTGGGGATGTGCCCGCAAGCAAGGTACATGCCCCTGACCAGAATCGAACCTGGGACCCTTCAGTCCACAGGCCGACGCTCCATCCACTGAGCCAAACCGGTTAGGGCTCCATTGATCTTTTTACTGTAATTATAATTTTGTCTTTCCCAGAATGTATGTATAGAGTCACGTAGACTCTGTTACCTTTTCCGACTGGCATTTTTCACTTAGCAGTATGCATTTAAAGTGCTTCCACGACTTTTCATGGCTTGATAGCTCATTTTTTAAATTGCTTCATAATACTCCATTGCTTGGGTATACCGCAGTTTAAACATTAACCTATTGAAGCATGTCTTGGTTGCTCCCAATTTTGGGAAATTATGACTAAAGATGCTCTAAACATTTATGTGGAGGTTTTGTGCGAACATAAATTTTCAATTCATGTTGTTAAATAACTAAGAGTATGATTGCTGGATTAAGTGCTAAAAGTATGTTAAGCTTTGTAAAAAACCAGAAATACTGTGTTTCAAAGAGGCTGTACCATTTTGCATTCCTACCAGCAATAAATAAGAGTTCCTATTGCTTCACAATCCTCATCAGCTTTCGGTGTTGTCAGTGCTTTGGATTTTAGCCATTCTAATAGCTATGTAGTGGTATCACGTTGCTGTTTTTGTTTTGATTCTCTAATGGTGTAAAATACTGAACAACTTATGCTTATCATCCATCTCTATATCTTTGGTGAGGTATCTGTTCAGATCTTTTCCCACTATTAATTTGGGTGGTTTACTTTTTCTTTTTTTAAAATTAAATCTTTATTGTTGAAAGTATTACATATGTCCCCCTTTCCCGCCATTGACCCCTTCCAGACCACCCTAGTCCCCTGCCCCAGACCTTCACCACCCTATTGTCTCTGTCCATGGGTTATTCATATATGCTACAAGTTCTTTGGTTTGTTTTCTTAACATTGAGTTTTAAAAGTGCTTTGTGGAGAAACCAAGATGGCAGCATAGGTAAACACCAGAAATTGCTGCCTCTCACAACCACTTCAAAAATACAACTAAAAGACAAAACAGACATCATCCAGAACCACAGGAAGGCTGGCTAAGTGGAAATTCTACAACTAAAAGGAAAGAGAAAAGCACACTGAGACTCAGAGGAGGTGCGGAAGTAAAGTGCAGAGGTATAGAGGCGCACGCAGAAAGGGCTGGCAACTGAGGACACGGTTGTCTTTTTCAATTGGGAGGGAGTCTCAAGCTCCCGACTGCTCTAAACTCCAGTTCCGGGCAAGTCTCTGGGGACCCAGACTCATACGGGGAGAAACTGGACTGTCTGGCATCGGTCGGAACTCGAGGGCAGCTTTCTCTCAGAGGTACTTGCAGCGATTACTGGGACACTGAGACATGAGCCCTCTTAGGGTAGGAATGAGGATCAGCCATAGCTGCTTGCTCCACCCTGTTGATCCCCTGAGACCCCACCCCACCCAAGCTGTGTGCAGAGGCTTTTGCATATGAAAGGCCTGGCTCTTTGCAATCTGAAAACTACCTAACAAACTGCAGCTGGGTCAGAGAGACCCAGAACTTCCAAAAGAAGGCCCAAGGCCCCACAGCAGCTTGCATTGCTTCACAGCTGGGCCTCATATGGGCACCTCCACACCCCAAACAAAGAAGAGGAATCTGCAGATCTCTCCATAGCTCCTGCTGGGTAGCTTCAGGCAGAGGCTAAATTAGCACCTCCTTAGAGATCCAAGAGCCAGTGTACCCAGTGGTCAGAGTGGGACCATCCAGATTACAACTCCTCAGATCCATAAGGGACACACTCAGGGGGCAGACTCAGTGAGCACCAAAGCCCCACTGAAGCAAGTCTTGCCCCAGAAGGGTGTCTCCAGCACAGAAGTTCTCCCACTGCAGACACAGCTGATTCTCACAGCCAATTGGCCTGGAGGTCAATTCCTCCCAGTGATACCTACAACAATCAAGGCTTAACTACAACAAGACTGTGCACAAAGCCCACAAAGGGATGCACCAAGAGTGTCCACCTCAGGTAATTGGGGAGGCTGAGATACTGGGCCCTATAGGACACCTAGCACACAAAGCCACTCTACCAACACAGGGAAGCATAAAAAATGTGGAGACAAAAAAACAGGTCACAAATGACAAAAATGGAGGAAAGCAAACTACTGGGTATAGAGTTCAAAACCACACTTCTAAGGTTTTTCAAGAATTTTCTAGAAACCGCCGCTAAATTTAGTGAGACTCTCAAGAAATCTAGTAAGACCCTCGAGGTTATGAAAAAGGACCAAGTGTACACTGACTGAAATAAAGAATATTATACAGACTCCCAACAGCAGACCAGAGGAGCGCAAGAATCAAGTCAAAGATTTGAAATACAAAGAAGCAAAAAATACCCAACCAGAAAAACAAAAAGAAAAAAGAATCCAAAAATATGAAGATAGTGTAAGGAGCCTCTGGGACAGCTTCAAGCATACCAACATCTGAATTATGGGGGTGCCAGAAGAAGAGAGAGAGCAAGATATTGAAAACCTATTTGAAGAAATAATGACAGAAAACTTCCCCTACCTGGTGAAAAAAATAGACTTACAAGTCCAGGAAGCTCAGAGAACCCCAAACAAAAGGAATCCAAAGAGGACCACACCAAGACACATCATAATTAAAATGCCAAGAGCAAAAGACAAAGAGAGAATCTTAAAAGCAGCAAGAGAAAAAACTTCAGTTACCTACAAGGGAGTACCCATATGACTGTCAGCTGATTTCTCAACAGAAACTATGCAGGCCAGAAGGGAGTGGCAAGAAATATTCAAAGTGATGAATAGCAAGAACCTACAACCAAGATTACTTTACCCAGCAAAGCTATAATTCAGAATTGAAGGTCAGATAAAGAGCTTCACTGATAAGAAAAAGCTAAAGGAGTTCATCACCACCAAACCAGTATTATATGAAATGCTAAAAGGTATCCTTTAAGAAGAGGAAGAAGAAGAAAAAGGTAAAGATACAAATTATGAACAACAATACACATCTATCAACAAGTGAATCTAAAAATCAAGTGAATAAATAATCTGATGAACAGAATAAAATGGTGAATATAATAGAGTCAGGGGCATAGAAAGAGAGTGGACTGACTATTCTCAGGGGAAAGAGGTGTGGGGGGTGCGGGAAGAGACTGGACAAAAATCGTACACCTATGGATGAGGACAGTGGCGGTGGGTGGGTAAGGGCAGAGGGTGGAGGGGAGCTATGGGGGGAAAAAGAGGAACAACTGTAATAATCTGAACAATAAAGATTTAATTAAAAAAAATAAAAGTGCTTTGTATATTCTGGATATATATTCTTTATCAGATGTGTTTTGCAAAGATTTTTATCTTGGTCGGAGCTTGTCTTATTTTTTTCTTAGGTTGCCAGTTTTTTTCCGTAGGGCATTATTTTTTAGAACATGAGGTGTGTTTTTTCCCCCAGGAATGTGTGTATTGTTAAAGATGAAACACTTGCATATTTGATATAAGATTTCTAAAACTAAGCTAGTCAAATAAAACTCACACCCCTCATATTTTAAGCAAAACTAAACTGAATGAGTATTTAGTAAGATACAATGTCACTTTGGGCAACTATAGAAGACAATTGGAAAGACTACAAAAGGGTTTTATCTTTCAGCTATCTAAAAGGCAGTATTAAAAAAGTTGAAGTTAGTGGCTATTTCATAAAACAATATTTAAAATATGAAGGTTTTAAGGAGAAAGTTCAAAGAATGTTCTGAGGACTGATTAATTTTAATAATTTTTACATAGTATTTTGTATACAGTATATAGTTGTTCTTATAGGACTGTTCCAGAACTTTAGATGATGTGCGAAGTAATAAACAGTTGGGAAGAATAAGGTCTGATGTTCCAGAAATGTTTTTGGTACTATTTTCCAGAAATATTAGGAGGCCAGGTGCAGAAATATATAGGTGGAAGTAAACGGACACATTTCCTCAACGACTTTAGGGTTGTCAGACCATCTACCTTGACATCTACCATGCAGTCTCCTTAGGAATCTGAAGGTTATCTAGGGGAATTCAAAGTTGAGCTTTGTTAGTGGAGTCAAGAAAATAACATAATTTGCAAGTGTTTTTACATACTTAATCTTATTTAGAAGTGCAGGCATTCCTAAATCTAACAGACACAATGAATGAATGAATGAATATAGTAATTCTTTCCTTTGTATTTGAGTCTGTGCCAAATATTACTTATTGATACTCAGCATCATCCTTATCCTTAGAAGCTCTCCCTTTTATAAAACATTTCTCAGACTCTGTTGCCAGCAGCATTCCAACTTGAACTCTATCAATGAGAGGTAAGTGCTGGTGCACATTTTTAAAGGAAGAAGACAAAGAGAAACCATTCATCTCAACAGCAGTAATCTTGTGGGTATCAGCAAATGGCTGATGAGATAAGATGTCATGTCAGTAGCTTTTGGATATAAGAAAAGTTTAGGACTTACTGCCACAAGCAACAAGGATCATTGGTGCTGGTTCCCTGTGATCCCTCCCCATCCTAACTTTTTTGTTTGTTTGTTTGTTTGTTTATTGATTAAGGTATTACATATGTGTCCTTATCCTCCCATTCCCTCCCACCCGCCCACTCATGCCCTCACCCCCCTAGTGTCTGTGTCCATTGGTTATGCTTATATGCATGCATACAAGTCCTTTGGTTGATCTCTTCCCTTTACCCCCACCCTCCCCTACCTTCCTTCTGAGGTTTGACGGTCTGATCAATGCTTCTCTGACTCTGGACCTGTTTTTGTTTATCAGTTTATGTTGTTCATAATATTCCACAAAGAAGTAAGATCATGTGGTATTTATCTTTCTCTGACTGGCTTATTTCGCTTAGCATAATGCTCTCCAGTTCCATCCATGCTGTTGAAAATGGTAAGAATTCTTTCTTTTTTACAGCAGTATTCCATTGTGTAGATGTACCACAGTTTTTTAATCCACTCATCTGCCGATGGGCACTGTTTCCAAATCTTAGCTATGGTGAATTGTGCTGCTATGAACATAGGGGGTGCATATATCCTTTCTAATTGGTGTTTCTAGTTTCTTGGGATATATTCCTAGAAGTGGGATCACTGGGTCAAATGGGAGTTCCATTTTTAGTTTTTTTGAGGAAACTCCATACTGTTCTCTACAGTGGCTGCACCAGTCTGCATTCCCACTAGCAGTGCACGAGGGTTCCTTTTTCTCCGAATCCTCACCAGCACTTGTCATTTATTGATTTGTTGATGATAGCCATTCTGACAGATGTGAGATGGTATTGCATTGTCGTTTTGATTTGCATCTCTCAGATGATTAGTGACTTTGAGCATGTTTTCATATGTCTCTTGGCCTTCCTTATGTCCTCTTTCGAAAAGTATCTATTTAGGTCAGTTGCCCATTTTTTGATTGGGTTGTTTATCTTCCTTTTGTTAAGTTGTATGAGTTCCCTGTAAATGTTGCAGATTAAACTCTTATCGGTGATAACATTGGCAAATATGTTCTCCCATGCAGTGGGCTTTCTTGTTGTTTTGTTGATGGTTTCTGTTGCTGTACAAAAGCTTTTTATTTTGATGTAGTCCCATTTGTTTATTTTCTCTTTAGTTTCCATTGCCCTAGGAGCTGTATTGGTGAAGAGATTGCTTTGGCATATGTCTGAGATTTTGCTGCCTGTGGATTCCTCTAGTATTTTTATGGTTTCCTATCTTACTTTTAAGTCCTTTAGCCATTTTGATTTTATTTTTGTGTATGGTGTAAGTTGGTGATCTAGTTTCATTTTTTTGCATGTATCTGTCCAATTTTCCCAGCACCATTTATTGAAGAGACTGTCTTGACTCCGTTGTATGTTCTTGCCTCCTTTGTCAAATATTAATTGAGCATAGTGGTTTGGGTTGATTTCTGGGTTCTCTATTCTATTCCATTGATCTATATGTCTGTTCTTGTGCCAGTACCAGACAGTTTTGAGAACAGTGGCTTTGTAATACAGCATAATATCTGGTATTGAGATCCCTCCTACCTTGTTCTTTCCCAGGATGACTGCAGCTATTGGGGGTCTTTTTTTATTCCAGATGAATTTTTGGAGAGTTCGTTCTAGGTCTGTGAAATATGCCCTTGGTATTTTAATGGGGAAAGCATTGAATCTATAGATTGGTTTGGGTAGTATGGACATTTTAATGATGTTGATTCTACCAATCCATGAACATAGTATGTTCTTCCATCTGTTCATGTCTTCCTCTATCTCTTTTTTCAGTGTCCTGTAGTTTTCTGAGTACAGGTCTTTTACCTTCTTAGTTTATTCCTAGGTATCTTAATTTTTTTGGTGCGATGGTAAATGGGATTGTATTTTAGTCTTTCTTTCTGTAAATTCACTATTGGTGTATAAAAATGCCATATATTTCTTGGCTTTAATTTTGTATCCTGCTACATTGACAAATTCATTTATAAAGTCCAATAATTATATGATGGCGTCTTTAGGGTTTTCTATGTACAGTATCATCTCATCTGTGAATAATGACAGTTTTATGTCTTCTTTTCCAATTTGGATAACTTTTATTTCTTCTTGTCTAATTGCTATGGCTAGCACTTCCAGAACTATGCCGAACAGGAGTGGTGAAAGTGGGGATCCCTGTCTAGTTCTGTTCTTAGGTGAAATGGTTTTCATTTTTGCCCATTGAGTATGATGTTGGCTGTAGGTTTGTCATATAAGGCTTTTATTATGTTGAGGTATGATCTCTCTATTCCCATTTTGCTGAGGGTTTTTATCAAGAAAGGGTGTTGGATTTTGCCAAATGCTTTTTCTGCATCAATTGATATGACTATGTGATTTTTATCTCTCAATTTGTTTATGTGATGTATCACGTTTATTGATTTGTGGATATTGTACCATCCTTGCATCCCTGGGATAAATCTTACTTGGTCATGGTATATGATCTTTCTGATGTACTGCTGGATCCAATTTGCTAGAATTTTGTTGAGGATTTTGGCATCTATGTTCATGAGGGATATTGGCCTGTAATTCTCTTCCATTGTGTTGTCTTTATCTGGTTTTGGTATTAGGGTAATGCTGGCTTCATAGAATGAGCTTAGAAATGTATCTTTCTCTGGAGTTTTTTGGAATAGTCTGAGGAAGATAGGTTTTAGTTCTTCCTTGAATGTTTGATAAAACTCCCCTGTGAAGGCATCTGGCCCTGAGCTTTTGTTTCCTGGAAGCTTTTTGATGACTGCTTCAATTTCCTCCATAGTTATTGGCCTATTTTAGATTCTTCCTGATTGAGTTTTGGAAGGTTGTATTTTTCTAGGAATATGTCCATTTCCTCTAGGTTGTCTAGTTGGTTGGAATAGAGTTATTCATAATACTTTTTAACAATCCTTTGTATTCTTGTGGGGTCTGTTGTTATTTTGCCTCTTTCATTTCTGATTTTGTTTATTTGGGTCCTCTCTCTTTGCTTCTTGGTGAGCCTGGCTAGAGGTTCATCAATCTCGTTTTCCCTTTCAAATAACCAGCTGTTGGTTTCATTGATCTTTCATATTTTTTTTGTCTCTATGTCATTTATTTCTGCTCTAATCTTTATTATCACCTTCCTTCTGCTCAGTCTGGGCTTTTCTTGTTGCTCTCCAAAAATCTAGCCATTACTCCTAGACCTTTGCTCCCCCAGCGATACAAGTTATTGTGGTAAACATCTAAGTGTTTGTACATTTAATCCTACATGAAATATGTATATTGTTTGACTTGTTCCAAAGCTTTATTTCTTTTCCTGCTGACTAAAGTAAGACATGAAAACCATGGAAATACACCTTATCAAGTTTGTTTAAATACATATTTATGTGTATATATTTGCATATTCAAACAGTTTGTGAATTGTAATGTAATGACATGAAATAATTTCAGCCTACTAGTCTACAATACACTGCGAAGAATATATAATATTTGCATACTATTCAAAAATCATTGCTTTTAACAAATTAGACTCATAAGTAGCCAGCAGGAATGGTGTGACCCTTGTTAAACAGAGCTGCAAAATGGTAGAATTTTTGGATTTGGTTCCATTTCATAAAAGTGAAGTAACAAATCCAGTGGCAATGCCTAAAGGCAATGGGGGTTATTTTTCTCTCAAAACAAGAAGTTTGGATATAAGTAATCCAGGGCTTATACAGTGGTTCTGTATAAGGTCATCGATGTTCCAATCTCCTAAACTAATGATCTGTCATCTGTAGCTTGTAGCTTTTGTCCTCAGAACTATTGCCTCATGGTTTCAAGAGGGATATTCCACCCTCGAGCTTTGCAGAAAAGAAGGAATGCAAAGAATTTACTGGGAAAGTCCCTTTTAGAATTTGTAGCATATTTGTTTTTACAACTTCTCAGACTTGTGTCCTTTGGCCCCCTATTTTAGCTAGGCACATTGCTACTCAAGAAAATTGTGGTTCTGTCAATTAGGAAAAAAGGGAGAATGTATATCAGGTGGGAAACTTGTAGTGTTGTATAGCATAAAGCAAAGGAGCAAATAAAAACCAATATAAATGATATCTTCAGAAAAAAATCTTAAAAGTAGTGTTTGTGGATAAAAATTGAGACTCAAATAAATATATGGAAATTAAAGAAATCTTTAGTTTTCAAAAAAAGTTCCAATATTTCTTACAAAAATCAAAAGTAAATATTATTGGGCAATAACCCAGCATTGTAAAGTTGAAAATTATATAATTATCTAGGAAATTCAAGCAAAAACCTTGGTATTTTCTGAATTATTTGAATAATTGAGATGAAAGTAGAATTTCAGCCTGGATTATTCAGATAATTGCCCTAATTTTAAACTTCACTTCACTGGTAGAGAGCTTTTTTTCAGAATGTGTTTTTATAATGCTAAATGCTAAAAAATAAGATTCCTAAATTAAGCAGAGAAATGGAGGTGGAGAGAGAGAAATAGTAAATAGTTGATTGTCAGAATAAGACAATACTTTTCTTTCTAGTGACAGTAACTGTCATCCACTTTTTTAAAATCATAGAATGAACTTCTATGATGCAAAAGGAAAACTACATATGGATTTCAAATATAACGTATAGTATTTTTTAAAATATATTTTTATTGATTTCAGAGAGGAAGGGAGAGGGAGAGAGAGATAGAAACATCAATGATGAGAGAGAAGCACAGATCGGCTGCCTCCTGCATGCTCTATTGGGGATCCAGCCCGAAACCCATGCATGTGCCCTTGACTGGAATCGAACCCTGGACCCTTCAATTCCCAGACTGATGCTCTATCCACTGAACCAAACTGACTAGGGCACCTGTAGTATTTTTTAATGTTATATATTCCATTTTAATTCTTTAAAGTTTGGAAACTCAATAGCTCCAAATTCAGCCATTTAATTTTATAAAGTCAAGCAAATTGATTTCAAAATCATACTATACTTTCTGTTTGACTTCATATGTTTGGTCTTTGCCTTTGAATTCTTTAAAAAAATTTTATTTTTTAATTACAGTTGGCATATGTTATTTTTTGTCAAATATGGAATGCTTCACGAATTTGCATGTCATCCTTGCTCAGGGGCCATGCTAATCTTCTCTTTATTATTTCAGTTTTAGTATACATGCTGCCAAAGTGAGCATTGCATACATTATTAATTTCCAGTGTATAACACAGTGATTAGATAGTTATATAGCTTAGGAAGTGGTCACTCTGATAAGTCTAAGACCTATTTGACACCATATATATATATGTATGTGTGTATATATATCTATATCTATATCTATATCTATATCTATATCTATATCTATATCTATATCTATATCTATATCTATATCTATAGCCAGGGACAGGAACGCTGTAATGACCAGAACGACCGGTCGCTATGGCCCTATCAGGGGTTAGGGCTGGTCTGCCAACACCCCCACAGCCCCTCCCTCTGGCTGCCCCCATCCGGCCCACCTCTAATGGGCCCCCACTACCCATATCCTCCTGCAGCCCCTCCCCCCATCCAGCTCCACCCCCAATCGGCCCCCCACTATAATCAGGGGCAGGGCTAGCTGACCAACCACCCATGGCCCCTCCCCTAGGCCACTGGTCCCCAATTGGCCCCACACCCCATTCAGGGGTGGGGCCAGCTGGCCCACTGCCCACAGCCTCTCCCCATGGCCAGCCCCACCCCCAATCAGCCCCCACCACCCCATCCACCTGCAGCCCCTCCCCCATCCAGCTCCGCCCCTGATTGGCCCCCCACACCAATCAGGCCCTCCCCATGGCCTGCCCCGCCCTCAATCGACCC